>NW_018020850.1:99304-162981 GCF_002006095.1 Pseudomyrmex gracilis | reverse complement strand
CCGCGACGTAAAAACTTGATGTAAAGAAATCACTGTCATAAAGGTAAATGAACAGCTGATAAACAGAAGCTTGGCATGGGTGTCCGTAACAGTGCTGCCAACGTGACACAAACAACAGAATTCTAAACCGATAAGCNCGCGAGGTTTAAATTAAAAATTCCGGCTATTTTTTGATCATGGTAGTATACCTTCTATTAAATTAGATGCTTACTATTGTTTAACCCTCTATGGGCCCATGTAACTTTCAAGTCACAAGCTAATATATCCACATTTTACCAAATAGTTTTAGTTTTTTTCACAAGATGATGTATACGTCTTAATTATATAATGCCTCTGAAATAATCAATAACAACATATTGATGACGGTTGGCAGCACCATCAACCTGAAATGTCAAAATAAATACCTTGCAAGTTGTCTGCAGATGGAAAATTCGGTCCATAGAGGGTTAAATAATTTACTACTTTAACCGTTTTTTTTATTTGTTATTTCACCAAACTTTCTTATTGTTCATAATGTCAAATATATCATATACTCTGTAATGAGAAAATAAAAACAATAATATAAAGAACTGAAAAGATTCTTTAGAGAAAAATGAAATTAAATGCGGTCGGTCTATTTCAAGTTTAATCGCACACAATCCGTCTGTATTTTTCACAATTCCACGCGAGAAAAACCTGAACCTGAGAAAACCTGTGTTTAGCGCAACTCTTTACGTTTCGTTTGCACGGGTATTTCGAGCGGAATTGCATGCTTTGCATCGTCACGATATCGCAACTTCGAGACAAATATCAATTGTTAATTCGTTCGGCTCGGCTATTATCACGAGAACTCGGCTGTTATTACGAGAATTTGCTGGTCGCTGCTATAAAAAATTTTCCCCGCCACACGAGCGTTATTTCAGGAAATAATCACGCGTTGTGAGTTCGCGTTTGAATCGCGCAGGTGCAAAATCCATAGGCTTTTCGCACAAGATCTATAGACGTTCGCAAGATGTTCCGCGAGCTGTCCGTCGAAAAGAAGGACGGACTTGCCTCCGACTCGATCGTCCGAAAATCTAAACCCGAAGCAATCAATCTCTTGATTAATTTCTCGGTGATCGGTTAACCCTTTTATAATTTTTCTTTTTTTTTTCATTTAATAAAATGGTATCGAAAAATAAATCGTTCGCGAGTGTCATCCGCGTGAATATCGCGCTGCTCAGATTCAGCGGTGTGGTGTCCCACGGGAACCGGTCGAGCTTGCAGAACGTTCTTGGCGCGCTCGCGTACGGCTGCCTGTTCGCTTACTCGATTCTGTACACGTACGAGTTCGCGTTGTACACCATCCACCTCGACGTCTGGATGGAGTCGTTCGCGATGATACTCTCTCTGATCGGCGGACAGGCGCGGTTCACGCTGGTTCTTCTGTTCCGGAACCGATTTCAGCGACTGCTGATGATCTGCGAGGAACTCTGGGCGACGTTGAACGCGACCGAGAAGAGATGCGTGCGCGAATGCATAAAAGCGACGAAGCGTCTGACGTATTACTACCTGTTCGGTTGCGCCTTCACGATCTTCTTCTACGCGGTCGCGAGTCTGTTCATGGGACAGCACGACGACTCGTCGAACTCCTCGACGAGAAACTTGCCGTACGCGTGTCCCGTCGAGGTCCATCGAACGCCTTATTACGAGGTGATGTACGTCATGCAGCTGTGCAGCATGATCAACGTCGGGCTCACCTGCGTCGGTGCCGACACCATCGGACCGGTGCTCATTCTGACCGTTTGCGGCCACTTCAAGGTTCTGAATTCGCGAATTCTGAGTCTGAGCGATCGACCGATTTCCTTAGGATCGCGTCCCGCGGGAACTTCCTTCGAGACGACGTTCGAAGAGAACAACGTCAGGTGCGATCTCGAAGCCTATATGCGTTATCATCAGGTAATACTCGAGTAAGTATACAAAGAAGAAGGAAGAGATATTTTAAGATTTCGTTTTACAAAGAGAAGAGTTTATACAAAATACTCACATAATACCGTAACAGAGATGCACAAAAGAATACATGATATTGTTCGACTAGATTTTGCAAAGAAGTTGAGAAGCTGACGACCGGCATATTTCTGACGCAGCTGCTCGGCAGCACGTATAACATTTCTCTCGTAGGATTTAAGCTGGCCGGGGTCAGTAAGAAAAGTTGAAAATATCGCGCACAGCGCTTTATACGAATGTTGTCGGTCATGTCAACACAATTGCAGGACGATCCCGATAAATTTAAATACACGACGCAACTGTCGATCGCGGTGCTTCAGCTGTATTTGTGTAACTGGCCGGCGGACGTTCTTCTCACGGAGGTATGATGTGAGAATGTTGCACAACTAAATTACTTAAAAAAGTAAACATACGTAAAAAAATTTAAACTAATAAATAAAATAAATAAAATAAAAATTAAAACAATTCAGTGAATTTAATAAGTAAAATAAATTAAAAATTACAAATTCAAATAAATTTTAGAGAGAAAAACGTGCAAGAATTTCTGAAGAGATTGTCGGAAACCCGACGATCTTTTTTTTTTCTTTTTTTTTCAACGTAGTTCTTTTCGCGAACGTTTAGAGATTTATATCTCGCGGCTTATATACATCACACACAGCGCATTGTTGGATATTGTGTTACAGAGCGAAGCCATAGCGAGATCGATCTACTGTACGTCGTGGTATCGCTTTCCGTATCAGCTAAGACGATCTCTAAATATTATCACAATGAGATCTCAGAAACCAGCGCAGCTCACCGCCGGATACATCGTGCCGTTATCTCTGCCAACTTTCGCGTCTGTACGTATATACTCGATTCACGTTAAACGGAAAGTAGGTATAAACTTGCTCTTTTTTTTTTGTTTTATCAACTATAAGTGACTGTTTCAGCGATAATACTTGTTTGTTTTTTAGATGGTGTCATCCGCAGCATCCTTCTTCACTATGATACGCAGCATGAACTGACGATCGCGAATTGAGCTCGCGTGAAAAACGACGTCGTTAACAGTGTTTGTAATTATTGTAACATCAACATTTATGCATAGAGAAATGGATCGAATGTGCAAATAAAAGTTACAGAATTTTTAAATCTTCCTCAATTCCCGCGCGAAAATATCCGCGAAGGATAAAAAAAAAAAAGCGTCAGAAATACTGCGAGTTGCAAAGACAAGATCGCTATCGATAACCGTTTAATTGCCATTCATCATTAAAAGTCACAAGTCGCGGCAAGAGTGGATAATAACGGGCGAGACTTATTGGAGACAAGACGAGCTTTTTCTCGGATTAGCTCTCGAATTCTAGACGACGTTCGTCGGCGTTGACAACGTCAGAAGATTTAGCTGTGCCCGGAGACACTTCGCTTCGCACGGCGCTCCGCTACAATTGCTTAAAGTAACGAGGCAGCCGTTAACCTCCGCGATAACTAATCCGAAGGATAATGTCGGAGAGAGAAAGGCTTTCGATGTAACTCTTGGCTTAAGCTTGGCATCGATCATTTTCTTTTTCCGAGGTGCTTCGCGCCTCTCTCAGAAGAGAGGCGGTCTTCGTGTCGAGAGAGTTGCCGCATCACGAGAAATACAGAGAGAGAGAGAGAAAGAGAGAAAGAGTTAACTGAGCGCTGTCCATCCGTTTGTGTGTGGCGAGGTTCGCGATAAAATTCTCTGGAATACGTGCGAATCGTGCGAAGCCAAATCCGGACAACAAAAGGCTATAAAAGATCGCCGAGCGCTACGGTGTATCGAGAAAATAAAAATCAGTTTTGAGATAAAATCACAAATGCACGTTGCAAAATTAGTCGCGCACATTTGACGCGACTAAGTGATACGTCAATTCAAAATGCTGACACATCACGTCTGTAAAAACTGTCAAAGGAATGTATTAAAGATCAAAATCTGAAAATTGAGAAGAAGACTTCTCTTTCTCTCTCTCTCTCTCACCTCATTTATATAAATATACATTCTGAAATATTAAACGTCAATAAAAAAAAAAAGTATCAGTGACATTTATACAGACTGGGGAAGATGAGAATAAGACGTGACAGTTGATAGCGAGGGCAATAGAATTTTCTTCGATGCAACATTACCGCGCTAACAAGCGAGCCTAGCAACTTTTCGCTCTGAGAAACGTGGCTTCTTTACTTTTCGGCCAATAATATACTTCGCGTCGCTTTATATAGCGAAGAACGAAATCCGCGCGCCTTTCGCGCGGAAATCATATTTACGCATTGAAAATAACACCCATAACGTCCTGATTATTCACATGCTCGTATGAAAAAAAAAAAAAAAAAAATCAAAGAGAGAGAAAAAAACAAAGAAGACTTGATGTCATATTCTTCTCGCACATTTGCACACGCGCACAATCGTACTTTTGAAAAATTTGACAAAGCACTCGGAGTCAAGATTCGTGAAATCCGTAACGTAAGAGTGTGAGATGTAAAGAACGGGGGAGAAAGTGCTGTTCTCGAGTTCACGGAGGGCGAAGGATGCTAAGAAAAAAATAGAGTGCGAAATGATGCGGTAGATAAACGACAGGCTCGTAGATTCGCCGTGGGATATCGCGCGCGAAAAACTCATTGCCTTTCATGAGGAACGGCGAGAATGTTCTTCAAGACCGATGGTCAATCCCATCCAATTCTTTTTCGTAATGTACGACCGAACGCGCGAGAAATAATATAAATAAAGATGAGATGCGCGCGAAAAATAAATGTAATCGCGAACGGCCGCGATACACATGCGTTCTTCTTGAAAGAAATATAAGGTGGTTCGTCAATTTCCACGCCTGGCGCGTGTCGAATATAAACAGAAAATCACCGATGAACATCGTGTCGGTCGAAATGAGATGTATCAAAGGAAAAGAAAACGACACACGCATGTGTCATGTCGCAGTTACGTTTCGCAAACGCGATTACACATCATTCGCGCACGAGAATCGCTATCACACGGAGTCCTTGGTCCCTTTGGGAGCCACCTATTAAGGGAGACCGTTTTCGCGCGAATTGAATTAACTTTACGGACTGCAGGTTTCCGGGGAACGCGTTCGTTTCCGTATTAATTATAGCGGTGCAGGTTGAGAGCGGCATCTGCCGCTGACGGCATCGTCTCTCATACGAGAAGGTGTGCGGGCAAAGAGATAGGACGTCTAAAGGAGGATGAGAAAGGGGCGAGAAGAAGAGGAGGAAGATACGGTGGTGAGACACCGGAAAAGGTGCGCGCGGCAGGGGTAAGGAAGAGCTCCGGGAACCCTCGATGCGTTGGCGCACAATAAAGAAATTCCACGATTTTCAGCGGGAACGATACCGGACGCGAGAAATCGCGCGTTGTCATCGTCGCATACCACCTTAACCGTTCAACGAAACGCGGTCTCACTCGAGATAATAAAATCCATCGAGCCAGCCAGCGCAGCGAATCGACATCGTCTGTTAGGGCGCGTGAAATATGTCCCGATATCATCATCGGGAGAAATTAAAAATTACGATCTCCGCCGAGGCGCGCGCGAATCAACTTTCTCTCTTTCTCTCTCTCTCTCTCTCTCGCCTCTTAAAAAAAATCAATCTCCTTTCCTTTTCAGATTAAATTACGCGAGCTTGTGCAAATGAAATGAAGGTATCGCAATACGAAATCAATTTTCACCGAGCAGATCCACTTTTTTTTACTTGTAATTTATAATATAATGTTACGGTGTTAAAATTACATACATATAATTATAATACGCGCGCTGTAAATTATATAAATTATTATTTATTGCCAAACCTGGTCTCGAGTACGGTTTTACTACACTTTGTTCCACGCTCGACCCAATTGGGCAATTATCAGCACATCGCGCGTTTGATCCCGCTTATCCACGTTGATGGAGATGGTTAATGATTTTGCGGGTTGACACGATTGAACGGCGCTTCGAGAGGTTCTCGCGCGTGTTCCGAAATCGATCGACCGGTTGCCACGAGCAACGTCGCTCGATCGGACAAACTTTATATATCTCGAAAAAAATCGGGGAAGCGACGCGAAGCTTCCGACAGAACCGAGTAGATTTCTGTCTGAGAATATCACGAAGAGAGTAAACGACAATGTTCTTCGCTGAGCGCGGAACGCGTAGGTTTAAATTCTTGTTTTTTTTTCTTCCTTTCTCTCTCTGTCTATCTCTTTCTTTTTTTTTATTCTTTTCCCGTATTCTTACTTAATGTTGAACTCTCTATTCAAGGACAGCATGACAGGACTTGACGAGTCCGATTGCACTCACGCAAAATGGCCGCTCTCCAGATCGACGCGGAGAAGCAACCGAGGGACTTCCTCGAAAACGAACGATAAATAGTCTGCGCGGATGAAACTATCCCGCGGAGATTAAATTCGCGATACCAAGCAAGATGTAGCATCGCGAAACCGTCTCCGCGTGGCGAAGACGTTCGGAAGATATACATCGGGAATGGATGGTAACTCGCGATGTCTTCGTGTATTTGTAGGTAGTGTCTCGACTCATTGAATTCTATTCATCCTGCATCCGACTTGCGCATCATTCAATTACGCGTTTTCTCAGCTCCGGTCTCTCGCTCCGTTTGTATATATATACATATCTATATATGTACACATCCGGAACGAGAGAGAGAGAGACGGAGTCTCTTTCGCAGTTTCCTCGATTTCCATACAATGCATTATTTGGCATCTATTGTTCTCGTGGCGCGTCTTCTGCGCGCCAGTCGTCAAAAATTATTTCCAACGTAGAGAGTTAATATATTATAACTTGTCTTTATTAATTGTAGGAAGAACGGAGACACAGAGTGACAATATGAAAAAAACAATAATGCTTTTGTTGTTTGCAGGACGGTGACAAAAGTGTCAGCGAGGAACATCGTCGTTTGCTTTCGTCATTCTTTCGTGAAATTGGATCGTAATGAAATTCTATTAAAAACATGAAAATTAATAAATTAATTAATATTAGTCAAGGTGCTATCAAGATTGTCAAGTCAATAAATCCCAAAATGGAACGAACTCCTAGGGGGCTTTTTTATTATCTACGTGCAAATACTTATTCTTATCGTTTTGGTATTACAAATTATGTAATGTAGTTATAAAAATCATTTATTCATACAATTCCACAAAAATAAATGTGAAAGAATGTGTCATCCAGTTGTTTAAATTTTAAATCGCACGTGTGTGTTAAATTGTAAGAGAGAGTTTTATAACTGACAAATAATTAAATTTCCGATTTAAACGGAATCAATTAACCAAGATAATTACAAGCCGAGTAACTGCTGACTCTAGGCGATTTTGATTTTATTATTATATTTTCTCGTTTACTCTCGAGCGATCTCGAAACCATCGTTTAGATTTACTCCGCCTCGAGATGGTAATTCATCGATCCACGTGTAAAACCGCGCGAGCTGAAACCGATTAGCGCGTCCTTTAGCAACAAGTTGCACCTTGTGTGTTTTCTCAGGAGTTTCCTAAAATCAACAAGTGAACTCGCTTCCTGCCTGGAATTTCTATATTGCTTTCTCGTTCGACTCCACAGGTGGCAAACTGGTAACGAGAACGCGGGAATCTCTTCCACGCGAGAAGGAGTTTGTTCTCGCCACTTTTAAACGCGACACAGACGAAAGACACTCGATTCCATTGAACAAAAATAGAATTTTCACATACCCATTTTCTCATTTTATCGCCAAAAATATGCGCGCGACACGTGTAATGACAATGAGATATGTATGTATATATATGTCGGCGCTGTCTTTGTTTCTGGAACGTGATGAAAGCCGTTTTAATAAAGAGAGACGATGGTGAAAGAGAGGCGTCGAGAAACCCTCCTATAGGGAATTCTTCGCGATCTTCGCGTTCCTTCGTGGCCGCGAAGTGAATTCCGGGCGAATCGCTCTATTCCCGAGCGCCTAAAGTACTAAGAATCTTAATTGCGTTCGTGTGTTCCGTTCTAAATTAGAAAATTATTCGGTTTCGTTTTTATGATGCCGAACGCAACGAGTCGTGAATAACTTAATGATGATTGAAACGGCAGCGCTGATCGACAAACAAATTCTCTACACAAAAGAGAAAGAAGCGCAGATATCCACAATTTTGTGGAATATAATGTCAATTTCTGACGATTGACAGTTTTGAAGAGAAGTGGATCACCGGGAATGAATGAGATACGTAGAGACAATAACGACACGGGGCTGTTGTTAACAGTAGCTTCGATGTGACGGAGAGAAAAAGAGAGGGATCAAAATAATAATAAACCAAACGGGCCACGCAAAAGAAGAAACTGACAAAATCGTTGATTCATGTTCAACTTTACCTTTCGCGTTTCCGCTTTGGAAGAAGGAAAAGTTACGTGATCGTCGGATGGAAAGAAGCAACAAACAGAAGAAGGAGACACAAATAAATTTATTTATTCGAAAAGAAATGAGAGAAGGGAGAGAAGAGGGAAAGGCTTAAAAAGAAAGTGTCACACCCACGCGCGCGTATGTGTGTTGTGCGCACGCGTGCGTGAACGTGTGCGTGTCTAATACATTTTACGCGCAAACGAAAGAGCCGGGGATGGAACTCGGGGGTTGAAAACGCGGGAGTGACAGAGAGAAAGAGAGAGAGAGAGAGATGGGAAGCGCGAAAGGGGTGGGAAAAGCAGTGAACGCAGTGACCATGCGCTCTGCACGGGTGGCTGACGGGGGCTTCTGGATCTTTTCGAGGATCAAGAAGAGGACGTCGAAGAAGCACGGGAGACGCAGACGGTGGTGGGCAGAGAGCGAGCGACACGGCTCCGGCTGAGCCGGCACTAGCGAGGTGAGATGCGCCCCTATCGCCCTTATCGCTCGCAATCGTCCGTGCAGTTCCTATCGGGGCCCAACGCTCCTCGCAAGCCGGGACGCGGCTAGCAACGATAACAACGGGGACACCGGAGAAAGCTTCGCTTCCGGTTTAAAGTCGACCGATATTAGAGTGAGTAGCTTTATTTTTATTAAAAAAAAACAAACAAACAAACAAACAAAAATTGACATACAAAATGTACGAAAAGTTCGATAGACGATTTATCGTCGAATCTGAGAGAAATGGTTCACTTTTGAGTGGAGAATTCGCGCTAGGCGTTCGACGCTGTTAAAAAGAAGTGACATAAGACATAATTTTATATTTTTTAATTTTCTTCTCGATTCACGCGAGAAATCGAGAGATAAACGTGAAGTCGCGTAGACTTAACCGCGAGAAATATGATAGTTATTTACGGTCTCTATGCCACGATTTATTGGGCGAAGTGTTACCTTTCCCTCGATTCGCGTTCAGGACGACGCGCCTTTTTATCATTTAACCCAAGTGCAAGCTGCGAACAAGTTACCATCATCATTTTAAACAGGTGTCATAAATGTGAAAAAACTTAAAGATCTTTTTTACTAGAGAAAGAGAGAGAGAGAGAGAGAGAGTAACAAGTTGACGCGTAGTTTTAACATATATTCTCCACTAACGTGTCAAATATTTGTTAAAAGACACTTGAGCCTCGCTAATGTAGGATATAATGCAGTTTTATTAGTAATGTGATTTGAACGCGACAGAAAGCGTGATACTCTTGCCACAATAATAATTAATAATTTATTTTTTGATATTATATATATTGCACATTTAAATCGTCTAATATGCATATTAGAAATGTACAATATATATATATGTATGTACATACACACACATTTAATCGAGCTATAATATAATTATGCAATCGTTATTAGTTAATTAGAGAATCTAATCTCTAATCTAATCTCTAATCTAATCTCTAATCTAATCTCTCTATCTATGTAGCCGCGTGCATATGTATATTTAAATGTAAACCACTGTCGTAAATAATATTATTCTAAACCGCGTCGTGTCATGCAAGTTGAGAAGACAAGTTTGATTTTTTTACAAACCGTTTGCCCGCGAACAAGCTGCATAATGTGTATAAAAATGTTTTAACAATTTAAAAAACTTGATGTTTGATGTTTCCGCAGTGTGTTGCATTGATATCTGAAGATGATTTTCGGGATTTGAATCGCGTTAGTGTCATTTTTACACCGTTGTAAAAATGACACTAACGCGATGTTAATTCAAATTTTATATGTGAAAAATACAAAAATCATCATATCGCCGGTTGTTGATGACAATGTTAACGCGTCGATCGCATCTGCGACTTCTTCATTCTCCGACGATTTCGTTCACGAAGTCTTCGACACTTTTCGCTTCGGTACGTTGCGCCCCAGGTTGGCCGGAACACACTTTTGTCCGTCGTCCGCTTAACCGCGTAATACCGGATTTCCCGATCGCGATCTGCGCGGCTATGGAACAAACGCCCTCATTTCCACGTGTCAGTCGCAGCCTCTTGCGCGCTGATCTTTCCCGAAGCGATGTTCGCGTCAAAGCGGCGCGCTTGAGAATCGAGAGAATCGGGACGAAGAAGACGGGGTCGCTGATGGCGGAAGGAAGAAGCTCGCGCGAATTGTCGTTCCGGAGGCTGTTCCTTCTGGCGTGTCTCACGGAAAATACGACATTTTTCACAAAGAATATACAAATCCTACGGAAGAGCCGCCGACGCATCGAAGCTAATATAACGAAATCGAATATGTTCGGGCGACAAGATCGTTGTGTTTGCCGACACGACGAAACAAGACTTGCACGAAGTTTCATGTACGACTTGTCGCGAACTTAAATCATGAAATTTGCGAGAATAGGGTGACTCTCGAGGGTCGAGAGAGAGGGTGACTCTTAGACAGAGAGAGAGAGAGGGTAGGCAAGGGTTAAACGTCGCAAGCGAGGGACGTTAAAGACGGATACTCTCGTCTCTTTCTCCTCTCCTCGTTATTGCCCTCTCTCTCTCTCTTTCTCTCTCAGCTTCTGAAGCAGAAACAGGCAACGGACTGCTACAACCTCGTAAGGTTAATAGAGTGATCGGTAACAAGGTTATAAAGCAATCTGCATAACCCTGTCCGGTACTTTAACCGACCTACTAAGGGGGGTGAGAGGAGGGTTTCACGTTACTGCGAGCGGTGTCGTAATTACCGGTCCTAATGCGATTACCGGATCGACAAGGCCGGTAATCGAGCAACTCGGAGAAGATTCTTTTCCGGTTTTTAATTATCTCGGGGTGGTTTTTTCTTCTTCTTCATAATTAATTCTTTTTTTTTTTTTGCGCGCGATTCTCGAGACGAGATCTTCTAATATCGGCAGGCCAAACAAAAAAAGTTCTATAAAGAACGTGTCCGTCGCATTTCCAGCATTTCAGGCGCCGGTGATAGGCACGGATAGCGGGAAATTCATTTACGCACGATCGAAGGCGTAATTTTATTTCCAGGATCCAGTCTCTAACCTGATCTCGTCTGAAGCTTCGTTTCACGGCTATCCGAGTTTGATTTACATCCGATCCCTTTCCTCCCGCAGTCGCATTTCGACACGTAGAGATAGAAACGTACATAACACACATCCCGCTTGGAGACTCAAATCGCTTTTAAATTTCGCAAACAATCGGGCGCGCAGATAAATTGAAATTTATGTGCGACACGGGAACATTTCTGCTAGTCAGAAATCCGCTGTAAAAACAAATACTGCGAGCAATATACGTTTATCATTATGCAACAAATATAAAATTATGTGTTATTTCAATTCACAAAAGATGTTACGCGGGAATTACTTAGAATTTGCGGAAAATTTTGGTCGTTGAACTGCGATTTGTCTTCGGTAGAAACGACGTGTACGACTTGTCTAGACTATACGAGGACGATAAATTCCGGATAATAATACGGCCGATATATCGTCGGGTGATCTATTCCAATTTGCTATACATTGAGCGGTTGATTGTTTCTTTATCGAAAGTTTTCCAAGAGAAATCGGCAATCGACTGAAATTATCTAGCAAGTAAAATCACTTTTCCCTCGGCTGACAAACATTATTACAAGACACATCAGCCGTTATTTGATTTACAATAAATCAAATGATCTGAGAAATAATTTTTTTTAAGAACTTTGTACGAAGCGTCGGTCTCCACCGAATGATTATCTCATCATCGCGACGATTCTTATGCGACACGTCATCGTACATCCTTAATGAACAGGTGGTGCATTGTCTGCGATCCGGCAGACCGTCGAGACATCGGTCGGAATGCGCGTTGAACGTCGTCGTCAAACGCTTAATATACATTGTCTTACGTGTAACGAATCTATCGCGTTGATGAGACAAACGAAATTATCTTAACTGAAAATATCGACGGAAGAATAATTTTTCGGAAAAACATCGAGAGAAGTCGTTCGCTTCGTATAAAGAACCGACGTTATTGTGTATACCGGTCAATTTTAATAAACGCTGTTTTACGGAAGTTCGTGATATTTCCGAATCAGGGGTAGCGTTGTAGTAGCTATCTGCACCGATCGGACCGGCAGGAACGGAACTTCACAGTGATTTTATACGGAGGTAATGTGATTTGCGACGAGAGGCGTAATTCGCTTATCATGCAATATCGCGCGACAAAGAGAGAACCCAGCACGCTCGCAGTCTTCGGCATAATTGCCCCGGGTTACGATAAAACGTCACCGAGACACGACAAAGAGAGCGTATATATGTATATATAGGCAACGGGATTGCCGTAAGAGCGTCACGTAAGGCATATAAATGTGCCCATTGTATCGCTCAAAAATCTTCATTATTAAAAATCTTCACGCGGAGTTCTTCAAACGTTCAAAAGTTTTATAGTCTCGCGAACGAGATGAAAATTACTTCAACACGATCGATAAATAGTTTTGTTAATTAAAATGGCAAACCGCGCGACAAGTTTGCGTCGCGGTTTCAGACGTAAAAATTTTTTTCTTTTGAAAACAAGACGAATGCGAAGAAATCGTAGAATGTGTGTGTACACAATTTTACACACAGCAACGATGAAGATACCAAAATCTCCATCGAGCGGTTCGGTCGTTGACCTACTTGTTGAAACCCAAAGCAACAGTTTGCCCTTTAAGCTATCTGCATCCCTTTCCACTCTCGCGTCGACATCTTGTTCTCTTCTTTCGAAATCTCTCATCGATATGAACAAAATCCCTCGAGAGTTTCTTACATGTAATTAATCGACTGTTCTCCGATTACTTCTTTTCTCGAAGATTCACATTTCATATAGAAAATTAAAGTTTTTCGCATTATTCTTTCGTTTGAGGATAAAGGATCTCCAACTACATTATTTAATTGGCTGTGTAGCAGAAATGTAACAATTTAAATTTTTACGTATTAAATGTAATATTGATTAATAAATATATACATGTATATATGTATGTACATATATATATATATATATATATACATCTCGGATAAACACAGCAGAAATATTATTGAATAAATAGCGAATGTTGCAGACGATGCTTATACACCAGTCGAGGATAGAGAGATCAGGTTCAGATCATTTATCAAAAGATCTGTGAATAATACAGATCCCGAGGGAGGTAGTGAAAACGATATAGCTAGGAACGTAGCAACCAGAAACTAATTGGTTCTTAAAGTAGGAACTAACCCTCCTTGGACCGTAACTTCGTTCGCGGAACAACTGGAGAAACTGCTTAAAGGACCGCTTCTCCGTCATTATTACCGATAACTCTCTGTCATTGTGTGTACAAGAATCGACATGTATTTTAGATGAGTTGAATAATGAAGACAATTACGTAAGAAGAAACAAATGTAAGCGACGAATAAAAAAATGTTGTGTTGTTTTAATTAAAATTATACACACACACACACGAAAACTACGGTTTACATCAAAGTGACCGCGTCTAATTGCACAAATGTATTTCAAGTACTTGCAACAGTAAGTAAATTTTCGTTAATATTTATACGAACTCACGTGGCGGAAAATTCAATTTCTTGTTTTACCCGAACGGTAGATTTGCCATTTTCGCGGAAATATAAGTTCGATTTCGGAGCGTGTTATTGTGGAAACGACAGGACTTTATATTTCCTTTACTACATTATATGAAAAATTCTGACGATCGCGATTCGCACGCGGAAACGACCGCGGGGGAAGGACGACGACGTAGAGTGGTCACGTTTTTACAATAAATTCCGCGCGTGCTGACGGTCGACACGACTTTTCTATTAGCACAAACGACCGAAAACTTTGGTCAGTCGATTTCGTATATGCGATACGATAGCGTAATTTCGCGTTATATATGTATATATATATATATACATCGGGAACGGGCACAGCCAACACTCATCTATGGCGCTGAGCACAACACGCGAGTCGGACATAACGACGCGTCGATGAGTCGGCAGGTCTCGCGACCCACTTCATCAAGCGGGCCGAGAAGCTGTCAATCGCAACACGATTATATCCCGTCAAACCCTTTCAACGACTCGTACCCACCTGTCAACACCTCTCTCCAGAATCTCGTCCACTCGAGTCTCCACCCGGTCTCTGCGCGCTATCGGCTCCGCACGAGCGCTTTACCCTCTCCCCTGAAAATTCAGACCTTGCAGTTATAATCACACGATTATCAAAATCATTGTAAAAGCAAGTATATCTATATTGTCATCATTATGTAACATCTGTTTTCGACTTGCAAACTTATTTTTTTGTTTTTTTTTGTTATAAATTGTTATGTTATTTTTACAAAAACAATTCGTCAAAACAAGAGAAGCACAGTTGTTATTAATAATAATCCTTATGTCAATTAAAAAAAAATGATTAGATAAAAACACCAAATAACAGTTTGACGCACGAGAAGAGATTACGAAGATGTTCGTGCTGCGAAGCAGGAGCGCAAACGCGCATCTGCGCGTTTCACGACGCGGGGGAGCGAGACAGGCGACAAATCGGCGTGGGCACAGAAAAAGAGGATTTTCCGAAGGATTTTACGGCGGAATGAAAGACACGCGGGAACGTGGAGCGATCGTTTCCGAGGGGAATATAGCCAGTTACGGAAGACGCGAAACGTTGAAAATACGAAAACCACGTACAAACAGAGAACCGTCTTGCGGTCATTCTTTGCCGTAATTACCGAGAAGATGAGAGAACGAAGGGCGGATGGAGAAACGGGGTGGCAGAAGGGAAGAGGCGGGGAAGGGAGAGTCAGTCATGGCGGAAGGTAGCGGAGCTTATAAGTGGCACGAGTGGTAGCGGGTCTTTTCCGAGAATAATGCGCGGACCTCGGGGAGTTGGCTTTCAGGAAAATGCTGATTGCTTCCCCGCTCACGCTCCTTTTCCCTTCGTACCAATTCTCCATCCGCCTATCTCTGCCCCTCCTCGCTCTTTCCACCCACGCTATCAATCTTCGACTTCGTCAGCCGCGGGGATGTATAACGCTCCGTGCGCGACCACCCTCGTGTGTGTGAAATGCGTATAGATCTTCTCGACGCTTCTTCCTATATCGGTCCCTTTAAGAGAGAGTCGCGCTTATCTCAAGCTGCAAACTTCTCTCTCCCCTGACCTTTCCTGTCGCGCGCATCCCGCATAAAAATGGGATATAACTATTGGAGTGCATCTTATCGTTTAACAATTGTTTTTTTTTTCGTTTGGTGAGAAAAATACAACTATTAGCTGAGAATATTGTTCAATAATCTTTTCTGAGTAAATTGTTTCTTATTTAGATCATATGACCGACTGAAATTATAGATGTGGATATCCAGAATAAATTGTGTTGATCACAACTGATCCGCGTGCGCACATTCGAAGATGTAAAATCCGATACATAATGCGTCGAAATAATGTTTCGTCTTAGAAAGTGGAATTTCTTACGTCGCGACTTTCTCTCTCTTTCTCTCTTTCTCGCTTTTTCTCTTTCTCTTCTTAATAAAATAGGGTAAAGTACCGTGAGCGTGCAAGACGAGCGTTTTAAGTCGCAATAGCCTTTGATGCTTTGCCTTTTCAGCGAGCGAGCGTGAAAATTAGGTGAGCTAAAAGCGTTGGGTAACCGAGTTATTACGAATAAAAGAGAGGCGAGCATCGCGGGGGCGTATGGCAGAGAGCGGCGCACGGCACGGGGTGGCACTATTAAAAGCCTGTAATTAATGCGGTTAATTGTATTGCGTTAAACGAACGTCGAGTTGATAGCGCGCGGACGCTCCAACGACGAAACGGAAGTGGGCTTTCGGAAAAATCGCGATTCGATACGGTCGATGACGTGTCGCGCGCTTTGCTTTGAAGAAAAGATTTTCACGCTATAAAGAAACACATCGAGAAAAACTTTGTTAGAAATTTCTCAATAAGAAATAATTTTTTTGAGAAAACGTGTACACACATACACAGAGAGAGGGGGAGGGAGAGAGAGAGCTGATTTTATCTTCTCGAGAACAATTGCGGGAGGTTTTAAAAAAAAAAGATCGAACCGAGATGGTGACCGAATTCAAAGCGTTCCGAAGTCGGTCCTGGAAAATAAGTGCGCAAAATACGATTCGCGCGAATCTAAAGGAAATTGCGAAGGAGTGGATCGTAATTTTGACCACTTTCTACAATTGACAATTTTCAGCGGAGACAATTTTACCTTCTGTTCAGGCGGACGTTCCTTTCGCGTCTTGTTCGGACTTTTTTTCTCTTTAGATTCGCCTTACAATTTCTTTCAATTCGCGATCTTATGTAAAGAATATTGGATTTTATGCAAAAATATTGAATAAAAATTTGGATAACATGTCAATAGAACTTTGTAGTACATACGTGCAGCACGATTGCAAAGTATTTGACAAAAACCACGTTCTCTTTTTTTCGAATTCAGAAAAACAATAAACACACGAATGTGTGTAAGCGATTTAACAAGTGCTTGATGAAAAAGCCTGCGAGAGCTCGAACGCGATAAAGTGTCAACGTAATTCGGGTAAAAGTGTCAACGCGCGCGGGACTCAATTGTTCATCTTAAGTGAAAGAACGTTTCCTTCGAGTGACTCGACGAAATCGGATTTTCGTTTGATTTCTCGTTATTTCTATTTACCCACTTTGACTTCTGCTCCGAAAATAGAATCGATCAAGTGGACGTGATGCAACGTTACTAAGTATTATTGCTTTTGTAGTTTCCAAAAAAAATATCTTTTGTTGTCTGTTTGACATTGTTGTAGAACATCAGCGGGGGAATAAAATTTGAGAATGGGAAGTATAGAATGGAGCAATTGGCTGCAACGGTGCCGACAATCTCGCCGGCTCGTTCTCGTCATCGTTGCCATCGCATTGCTGCTGGATAATATGTTGCTAACGACTGTAGGTAAGTAGGATTAAATATAGAAACTGTTTTATATATATGCAAAATAAAATTTTTTTGATTTTACGAAAAAATGTTTTGTAAATATGTTTAACGCAAAATGTATAAAAACGTTATATATATATGTATATATATATATTATATATTTATATATATGTACATATGTTTTATACGTATATATGTATTTTATAATTATACGTATTTTATTGTATTATATTACGCGGTTATTCTACACAACTTTTTTCCGCTTTTTGACATCCTTTCTATTCCACTCGACTCCTATCGACGTCCACCACACTTCTCGGTCCCGTGAACTTATGTTTAATTCAAAAAACGTTCGTTTATTATACTAGCCCGAGACGTCGACAGAACGTATGGACCTTCGTGTATCGTGCCACCAATCCGGATAAGTGGTCATGCATTTATGTAGTATCGTAGACCTGTGATCGTCGCGTACAAATACCCAACTAACGTCGTCACGTTTATCAAGCAGATCTCAAGATCCATTTCCGATCGCGCAATAAAATTGTTTTCGATTAATTATGTATTTATTCATAACGCACTGTGTAATCTTCTTAATGTTATATTACAATTAAAAAAAATAGAAAAAAATATTTTACTCGCGTTTCTGATTGTGAGAGTTTTTAGATTGAAATAAATTTATAAAAGTAAAATTATACTTTATAATTAAAAAAATTTAGTAATTTTTTATGTTCTATAATAATTGTTCAAAAACCACGAGATATCGACAAAAAAAATTTGTGGTTGGAGGTGCTGGGATTTGAACCCAGGACTTTCAGCATGCGAAGCAGACACTCTACCACTGAGTTACACCCCCAGTTGATAAGAGACACCTTAAACTTGCTCTACTCGAACTGTCTTATCTTCTTTTTATTTTATTTTTATAAATATATTATTATATAGAATAGAAAAGTTTTATATTATGACTTTATCTCTGTTATTTTATAAATATCTTATTACAATAATTAAATCTTATACGTACTTTGTTCTACTAAAAAGTTTTCACAAAACATTTTTCGATATTGATTTTCTAGTTCACCTTTATTTATAAAAATCATAATATTTAAACATATAACTGATAAATTTTTACAGTTCCAATAATACCGGAATTTCTTTATGACATAAAACATCCTAATGCGACATTAAGCGAACACTTGGAAGAAAGCAACACGTTTCGACGAACAACAACCACCATCTCCATCACCGCTACGACTGTGCCGTCAAAAACAACAACATCAAAATGTATATGTCCCCCAAACATATCGGATTCTCAACAAATAGAGTTTATACAGGAAACAACCCTTTCTACAGAACCACCGGGTAAAATATTTATTGCCGAATTAGAGGAATTGAAATTTTTTTTACATTTATACAAAATCTCTCTGTTTTCTACAAAATCTTTCGGCAAGTTCAATTTTTTTGCTCATTTCTTTTTTTATTTCAGAAGTTACCACTGTAGCCAATCTTACATTGTCGGAAACGAAGGAAAAAGAACAGAGACATCGGGAATTACTAGAAGAGACTGTGGCAGTGGGAATGATGTTCGCTTCCAAGGCTTTTGTCCAATTGTTAGCTAACCCTATAGTCGGGCCCTTGACCCACAAGTAAGCCTTGATATTTTTCACAGTCGTTTTTTATTCAGAATGTATTAGATTCGTGCGATGAATTTGTTGAATAAAATTATATGAATTTTTATCTATTTTTTTCAGGATTGGTTATAGTATACCTATGTTCACCGGATTTATTATTATGTTTCTGTCTACCCTAATTTTCGCTTTCGGAAGAAGTTACGGCATACTTTTTCTTGCGCGTGCTCTTCAAGGTATCGGTTCATCGTGTTCCAGTGTTTCCGGTAAAGATTTTACATATATATTGTATTTTATATTGATTCAATAGTACGCTAAATGAGAACATTAGCATATGATATTCATAAACTCAAGCAATGCGTTGTCGTACAAGCATCGGTGGTTCAGTGGTAGAATGCTCGCCTGCCACGCGGGCGGCCCGGGTTCGATTCCCGGCCGATGCAACGTTAATATTTTTGCACATTTTTGTTCTTGTAAATTTGACAAAAGATTTTATTTTTTATTTATTTTATTTTAATAAAGATTTTATAATTTTGTAATCGGACAAAAAATCTTATTTTACATTTTAAAATCGTGCAAGTTTTAAATTTTATATAAAATAAAATGATAAATAATAATGTTTTATGAATATATTACACACTTTTTGTAAAATTAAAAAATAACCAAACGCTTTCGTGACAAATAAATATTTTATCACCACTCGATCGCCGATATGTTACGTCTTTGGTATTGCTTGAGTAAGATACATACATTACATATTCGCAATACTTTCTATAACAGGTATGGGTATGTTAGCGGAAAGATATCAGGACGACAAAGAGCGCGGTAACGCGATGGGTATAGCGCTGGGCGGTTTGGCTCTTGGTGTCCTCATAGGCCCCCCGTTTGGCGGAGTAATGTACGAATTTGTAGGAAAATCCGCTCCGTTTTTAGTTCTTTCCGCGTTAGCTCTTGGCGATGGATGTAAGTAAATCGCTCGTTATTTTTATTAGTAAAAAAAAAGATTTATCATATTTTATTTGTATTTTTTAGTATATATGTATATGTATAAAACACTATAATTTTTCCTGTAAAATCAAGTATTGCAGCTTTTGATGCTTCAACCTTCGGTCGTGTACACGGAAGCAGAACCGCCATCGCTTAAGTCTCTCATTACTGATCCCTATATTGTTTTAGCAGCCGGTACGAAAAAAATTACTCTATAGAATATAAACAAATTAAATAAATAAACATGACCAAAAGAGAGTTCAGTTGTTTACGCGTTTATTTATTTGGCAGGTGCAATAACGTTCGCAAATATGGGTATTGCTATGTTAGAACCGAGTTTGCCGATATGGATGATGGACACAATGGGCGCGAGTCGCTGGAAACAAGGTGCCACCTTTTTACCTGCGAGCATCAGTTACTTGATCGGAACAAATCTTTTCGGACCACTTGGCCACAAAATGGGCAGGTAAGTCTAATCTATTTAAACAAACAAAGAGACACTGCATAACAAAAATATTTCAATTTTGATAATAAAATGACGAGAAAAATAATAATGAGACGAGAAAAATTTATTCTATAATTTCTTGTCTATTATTTCTTGTTCGATGAATTTGTAAGCATGAAATAAAAAAAATTTGGTTTTGGAGGTGGCCTAGAAATATTAGAAATTACCTGATACATCGCCCGGATAGCTCAGTCGGTAGAGCATCAGACTTTTAATCTGAGGGTCCAGGGTTCGAGTCCCTGTTCGGGCGAATATTTTTTGTAAATTAGCTTGATATTTATTTATCTTGCACATTTTTTACAGATGGTTGGCTTCGCTAATAGGTCTTGTCGTTATTGGTATTTGTCTGATGTGTGTAAGTACACTATATGTTTTTATTATCACAAGTGTAATATACAACTGTCATTTTTTTGCGATGTACGTGAAAGACATTTTGTTACAGAATTCTGTCGAGTCAATTAACATTTTATGAACGTCAAATTAAAGACAATATTGATTAACATTTTTTATGAATGTTTGAATTAAAAACTACGACAGAGTTCTTGACTCGATTTGTCTTATGTAAATTAACAGACTTTCGATAATATCGAAATCGTGATTATATAATTAAATTATCTAATCTAAAAAATTACACAACTCTATCTTAGATTCCACTGGCAAGGAGTATTGATCATTTAATCGTACCAAACGCGGGTTTGGGATTCGCAATCGGCATGGTGGATAGTTCAATGATGCCCGAGTTAGGATATTTGGTGGATATAAGACATAGCGCTGTTTACGGAAGCGTTTACGCAATCGGTGACGTGGCATTTTGTTTGGGTTTTGCTATAGGTGTGTGTACAAATTAGTTTTTTAGCGTTAAACGTTACAATAACTATATAAAAAAATAAAAAAAAAATAAAAATAGAAGTCTTGCATCGGCCGGGAATCGAACCCGGGCCGCCCGCGTGGCAGGCGAGCATTCTACCACTGAACCACCGATGCTTGTTGTCATCCTTTCCATTCTGATCCTTTTCAGTTACGATTTCGTTTAGAAACATTTTAATAATTATAATTGTTAAAATAAATTTATTAGAAATTTTTATAAAAAAAAAAATATGTGTGCGTCTAAGATTAATCTTTTGTTTTGTATAAAATATAAAAGAGTTGTGCTATTCGTTGTAGGTCCGGCTTTGAGCGGAACTTTGGTCAATACTATCGGTTTCGAATGGATGCTTTTTGGCATAGCCATATTGAATTTTATTTACGCACCTCTCATGTATTTCTTAAGAGCACCGCCGACCAAAGAAGAGAAAAAGGTAACATCATACTCTGCACACATGTATATTTTTTAAAATGAATTTATGAGAGAATCTCGTGCGTTAATTCTGTGTATCATAAATTACAGTCGTTAATAATTGGAGAAAAGTCATCCGTGCGTTACGTCACCTACCAGAATGAAGAGGAGGACCAATAAAACTCTAATTTTCAACGTTAGCTTATTGTACTGCACATTTATCTGCAGTCTTTTTTTTAATGTTTCTAACACGTGCTAAACCATTTACTGTTTTATTTTGTTAATGCTATTTATACTTTCTTGTTTTATCTAGGACATATAAATTGTAACTAAGAAACACAAAGAGAATTTTTAGTTTCTTTTCTCTTTGTCTTATTTTATTTTACTATATATATTTTTTCTCTTTATTGTCTTATTGTATCATTTATCATAATTTGTTGTTCCTTAATATATTACTAAAATATATTCATATTTGTTTTAATAAATGATATAGGAAGTTATAAACATCGACAATAAACGCAACTGTTGACATGCACTTGATAAATATTTGACAAACTAATAATGTGTAAAATGTAAAATCGTTTGTAACCAAGTAACATTTTCCTAACAGATTGTCGACTTACATGTTGTCGGTTTAAAAAGAAAACAAAAAGATCTTACAAAATAGATTCAGTGAAATTGCACAACACCATACACTCGATATAACAATATCAAGAGTAAATAGTCTATAAAAGAGAAACGAGGACAGATATATCTTGCTAAATATATACATATATTTAAACTTGCTATATATAGAGTTTAAAGAATCGCGAAAATATTCTCTGGAGAAGACTAGCAACAACAGAACATATAAATATGTTGTGAAATTATATCTCTGTGTATTCTCTGCATCATCGGTACTCATCGTGATACAAAAAGATGAGTATGCAAAAAGCGCATTGTGTATCGTAACTCAATAGGCGAATTATAGTAGCGACTAAAGCCTGAAGTAATTAAATTGTGAGAAAGCCAAAAAAAAAAAAAAATAAAGAAAAATTTACTTATATCTTAGAACGATAGAGAAATATATTTGTTAGTGTTTTAAGATATTGATAAGAAAAAGCAAGAATAGAGAGACGCGATGCAAAAGTTACTCTTAAATATAAATCCACAAGGCTTACAGTTAGAGATTTAAAACGCATATTCTAAGGCTTATCGCAGAAAAAACCAAATGCATGGAAAAAGTATTGAGAGCACGACTTTATGAGCAATGTTATAAGTTGGATGTTAATAAGTAAATAAAAAAAACAAAATTGAAATGAGACGTTATATCGAGCAGACGGGATACGTATGACGATTGGGATCGCGTGGTCGGTAAATCGTACGGGAAAAAAATTGTCCAGGACTTTGAGGTGACAAATTGGCGCAAAATTCAGCTTCGAATAAGAAGAACTGCCCGATGTGGTTTCCTTGAATGGCTGCAGGGAAACCGGCGTGATAAAGACGGTCGGGTGTTTTAAAGAGTTCTTCGTACGGAATTGCGGTCACATGATTTGAAAACTAAATTTATTCTCGTCGCAAACGAACGACGCGACCGTTCACGCGAGATGTCCTGGCGCGTGCGACTTACGGAGGAAAAACTCACGTCGATCCCGTCGTCGTCGCGGATTGAGAAGAACGAGCGGACGTACCGCAAAACTCTTGTTGCGAATCCCGACGTTTCTCGACAAATTCTTCGTGATTACCTTTTGTTCTCCGCCGTTTACGAAACGCATGCCGGCAAGAGTGTGTGGAGAAAATCACGGGATATGCAGCAACGAAGAATGAAAATATTATCTAAATGCATATTAAAAATGCGGAAAGAAGGAAAAAGTAAGAGAGAAAGAGTGGGTAGAATATAAAATATAATAATAGAATAGAGACGGGTTGCGTGCGCGTGGAGCGTTCGCGGGATCTGCGAGTCATACGATAAACTCTATGAGGATTCGCGGCGGGAAACTCTAGTAGCGTCGATTTATTTGATTCCCGAACGGAGAAATCGGCCGGCCGAACAGACCCTCTTCTCGAAAAATAGAAAACGTTCGTAGAAGCAATATAGAAAGTAGTGTAGCAACACACACGCGGTAATGCGTGTGTGTGTGTGTGTGTGTAATATCAAATAAGCGCATATGTGCAAAATCTATTACGTATCGCTCTCTATGTGGTGTATCTTCGTGTAAATGTTATCATACTTGGGAAAAAAAAAATTGTCGTGTATTTATTAATTATCTATCGATATATATCTCTCTAATCGTGTATTTTGACGTGAGCAGAATAATCTTGCTGAGATCCTAAGCTACTCGAAGATTTTCGCCTGTAAAGGCAAATAAGACATCAGACATATGAAAAGAAATGTGTAGTTGCGCGTCCGCAGATTATCTAGAATCATTTTACCATCTCGCTCTCTGATTGTCAGCGTATAATAATATTAAAAAAAAAAAAAACCGTTAAGCCGCGTTATACAAGTAATAAGAGCGTATATATTTACTGGTAGAAATCTAAAGTTATAGTTAAAAAAAAAAAAAAAAACACACACAGTCTACATTAACGTCGTATGTCGTTCGAAGTATTGTTGGTGTCAAATCTATTGTTCGCGTATACAATTAAAAAAAATAAAAAAATAAAAAAATAAAAAAAAAACAACAGCAGAGGGGGGTCTGTGAAAGCTTCGGAGGGAACGGTAAACAAGGATAAGGATCCGACGGTATCAGAACCTACAGCTTTTCACTGCGGATTCCGTTACACAAGGTGCGTAAATATTTACGTGCCTACTCCCGGTACGAAGCGCGAGTCAATTCGACTCGCGGATCCGTTTGTCGGAACGCTCGCCCAGTCGAAACTACATACATATATATATTTAAAGATGTATATGAGATCCATATGCATACGTAGAAAAGAGAGGAAAGAAAAAAACATTATTAACGGAAGTTGTGAGCGAAGAAAAGAAGGAAAAAATAAATATACATGCGAGCCGAAATTGTGACGATTTTTCGAGCCGTGCGCGCATGAATTTTTTAAAATTAGTATTTTGTTCTTTACAGAGAGTTTAGTGTCACATTTTATATAAATTATTACGTAATACGTAGAGAAGTTTGTTTTACATAGATATGACTAACACGGTTTGTTGTTACCGATCGTTGTCTCGAAATGATATTTGTAAAACGAAAATGATATTACGATGGTGTCGCGAATATTAAGTAAGTATATCGCATAGACTGTATTCGCACAGAGTATTTTACCGATCTGTCGTTCCTCTATATATCTGTAAATATATAGCGAAAGTAATTTAAACACGATGTTGAACATTTATCGCCGCTGAGATACCTTGAAACGAAATGTTACATCGCCATACCCGATTCCGCCGTATAGTTTCAGTGTATTTTTGTATTTACTTTGAATTTTGTTCTCCCGCTTAAATATGTATACATGTATATATATGTACGTGTGTATGTGTGCTCGCGTGGTGCGCGAAGAACAGTATAGTTGATTTTAACTTAACGAAATTGAAAACAATTGTTTCATTTGCATACAACGTAAACCAGTAACTTGCAATGAGTGCACTATTGCGAAAAGAGCAAAATTGACGTTGAAACGATATTCGAGTAATATATCGAAAAAAACCGTTCAATCTCTATGGTATTCTGTCGTTTGTTTTTTTCCATAGATATATGTTCGTTAATCTTTTGCGTTGGAATTGTGGATACATGTTTTTCCGCATTTTATGTGTGATTCGACAAATTAGTAATTTAATCCACAACGATAACGTGTATCTGCTACAATACAGAGATTATATAGCATATCAAATCTTTATATATACATACAAACGTTCTACCGGAATAAATTAGAACTAATATCTGTGGTGTAGAGTAACTCTAAGAATAAATGTTGTAGACGAGAGGAAAGAGATATTAAGTTACAAAACTATATATCGAGCACGAATAATACGTAACAACGGATCCCTGATTCCAACGGAAGAAATTAATTATGTAACACACACACGTAACAACGAAGTACTCTTTCCGATAGCGCGATTTCTCCGTGATAAAAAAAAAAAAAAAAAAAAAAAAGATTGTTTCGGAGAAGATACGCGACATCGCGCGCGATTATTTGTGTAAGCTCTAAATAAATATTATTCCAGTCTGTGTATCGATTCGATATCGGCGGCGGCCGAGGCTTTTTACTGTAACGAATTGCAGATGCAATCAACGTGACTGTTTATTAATCGAAGTGAGCAAATTGTGAGAGAAAAATCTGTAGAAACGTGTCGTCATTATAAGCGACACGTGTTCCCGGCAAATTGAAAATAACGTAAACGATACCAGTTTTGCGCGCGCGCGCACACACAGTTTTAATCGAAAGAGAAAGCGCGAATTGTAAGTAACCGAAATCGAGAAATTAGTCATGATGATCGTCAACGCTCGTGTGCAAAACCAAAGATCGTGTAAAACGACTGACAAATGAAAAAAAAAAAAAAAAAGAACATTGCGATAGGATTTTATTCCAAAATTTTTGCCAAATATTTTCTCAGAATCAAAAAACTAGAAAAAAACTCACTCTTTCTGTGTTTGTTTATTCTTGTTCTTTAATTTCTCACGATGTGCACGTTAAAATTATTTAATTAACGGAATAAAATTCTTTCTAAAGTTCTTTCGAAACCTTTTTGCACAAGAAATAACACACATAACAAATGCGTATTATCGGATCAACAAAAGCTGCAAGTATCGTCGTGCGTTATTCGATTGCCGCAGTACACACACAATGGTGCTTTCGCGTTGTGAGCGTTGTGTTAAATAGGAAGAGAGAGAGAGAGAGAGAAAGAGAGATAGAAAAAAAAAAAGATGCGAATCAGCTCAGTATTTGTTGGCGGCTGCTATTGTGAACAGACAATAAGCAAATGAAACAGTGCAAAACCTTCCCTCGCATTTTCACATTACGGTCGTCGTCTCTCGTTACCGCGAGTAACAATAATAACGATCGAATAAAATACGATTCATTGTTGAATACAATAAAATTAAAATTTTTCCATCGCAATTTTGAAATCCCCCGATTACATTGAAGAACAAACGCAAAATATATATATATTTCTTCGTTCGGAAGGTATTGGACAACGCTTGTCTATGTATTCGTCACATGTTTACACGCTTTACAGTTTCGGCAGCAGCCGAACTCGCGTTTTATCTCGCGTAAAAAATTGCAGTTCGTATAAGATAACCTATTTAAAAAATCTTGTATTGTTATTATCGTAGATATCTAACAAGCTGGTGTATGGGTCCGACTTGCCTGTGTAATAATCAAGATGAAAAAAAAAAAAAAAAAAAAGGAGAAGAGAATCAATGACGAGAGAGAATTGTATTATCTTTAGAAACATTTGTATATTCCCTTGCTTATTGCGCGTGTTAAGTATTTGTACATGTCGTGCGACGTTCAAGATCGTCAGGAAAAAGAGGATAAACGCTTATCGCTCTGAGAAAAACTTCTTTTTTGAATAAATAAAAGGCTGGTCGGATAATTGAGAAAGAGATGTGGGATAAAGAAGATGATCGCACGCTTGTGTTTCCTCGTTTGTACATCTTTTCTCTCGTTTGTATCTCGTTTGCGTTTCGAATTGTAAAAACGCCGGCCTTGTAAAAATCGCCACCCGAATTTCGTTGTGCGATTGTGTACTTGAATCGCGTTGAGCGTGTACGAAAAAAAAATAACAAAAAACAAAAAAAAAACAATATAACACAGTTGTGCAAAACTAAACTACTTCTATATGTATAAGAGTTGAGAAGAGATCACAGAATAAATATGGTCACTAAGTATATCACATTTATTAGAAACTAATGATATAGATAAGACAAGATAAACAACATTACAGACGGGGAAGAAAAGACGGAGACGGAAACAGAAAAAAAAAAAAATAAACATAAACAAGGATGGTTAACTTGTTGTAACTATATTCGATGTTTATCCTAATGTCTCTATATACATATACATACATATATGTGTGTACAACGTATTTATGTGTACAAGAGAAAATGTGTTATGTCGAATAAATAAGTTAAATGATCTCGAGAGAGAGAGAAAGAGAGAAACTATTTCTTTTCTATATGTGTGCAGTCAAGTGTATTAACCTTGTAGTTTATTAAATAAAATAAACCACTGATAAGTCGCTTAAAATTGCCGTGTAAAAAGTTGTAAATCTGTCCTTTCTTGCGCATTAGAAGCTTTTCGAAACTGCGCATTCACGCCGACGCAAGTTTACAGCGAGCGCAATCTGACGATGGCGCGCGGGTATTATACACAATTTTATCGTGGCAGGAAAGAAAGCGCGGAATGTCTATTGACATTCCAAAATATCTATTGACATCTAATAAGACTTACTTTTTGGAGCAAGAATCTGAAGAAACCGTCAGCAATGTTTTTTCCATTAGCGTCATCAGCGATGTTGATTACGTATCATTGGGAACGCCCGATGGTTTTCGCAACATACTCGCGTACGAGATACGATAGCACAAAAAATATCAGAAACTTCTTCTCGCGTCGCGCGTCGACCATTTTGTTCGTCGCGCGCACTTCGTCGGAGCGCAAACAATTTTATCGTACAAAAACTTGTCGATCATCAGCGAGTGAGCCATGCCAATTACTTATCTCACTGTCAACTATATTTCACGACACACGCGTACTACGAATATTCACGCGCGAGAGAATAATAATCGCGAAAAATGCGGAACAATTTGTACGAAGTTCCGTTCCGTGTCGCGCGTCCGCCATGACTGCCCGCGTGTATCGAAGTCCGAGCGTATCGAAGTGCGAGCGTATCGAAGTGCGAGTGTATCGAAGTGCGAGTGTATCGAAGTCCGAGTGTATCGAAGTGCGAGTGTATCGAAGCGCGCGATATCTCGATTGTCGAAATATCGAACCGGCGCGCGCAGCAGTGTCGGTTACGTATTTAGTTATCTGATCTAGTGATTTTTCTAGAACCAAAAAAGCCGCACATACACCAGGCCATAGCGCTGTAACAATGAGGATCGCCCAAAATCGCGGGAAACGCGTCCCGCTTCAGGATTTTAGCGAGACTGGTTTGTAATAGGTAGCTCTCAAAATAATAAGGACGTCCAAGAGGTCGGGATCAGGCGTCGTGCGAAAGCTGTCGCGATATAGAAATGAACGACAGTCAGCCGGCCGAGGTGAGTTTGATTATTTACAAAATAATAGGTGACCCTCGAAATCCGAGGTTGACCGTTGATGATCAGCGGTAGTGGAAAATGTTTGCTATCTGTGTGCCCATACTGCTGGTGTTTCGTGATTTTTCTGGGTGGCCGATGTTGAAGTGACCGATGCACTTCCATCATTTTCAATGCACAAGATGCTAGAGGCTGAAAGTGATTGACTGATCACTACGTTATGAATGCCAATGGCATGGAGGCTAAACAAAGCGTCCATATCTGTTCGCGCATTCCAAGTCAGAAAGATCACTGTTTAATCGTTGAAAGTGTTTATGTCTGTAATTATATAATGTGATGCAAGCCTTTCTCTTGTGATATTGCAGAATGTGAAAATGCGAAAGGTGCGAGAGAATTCGATTGAGAATACTGAGAGCACAGATGAGAACAATGTGGGCAGTAGCATCAAGGACGAGCCAGTCTCCTCTCCTGTTTCTACCAGCATGGAGGAAGAGATATCTTCCGAACAAGCAATTGTTCCGAATGTTTGTGTTGTCGAATGTCCATGGGTGTTGGGACAGTTAGCATGGGCTAGAGTTGGCAATTTCCCATTCTGGCCCTGTGTTGTGACGCTTGATCCCGAAACAATGACATATCACAAATTTAGAGGTAAAAAGTTTTGTATAACCTTAGATTTTTTTGGCACGTTTCAAACAAAAATAATTAAAACCTAATAAAAATTTATTAAAAAGTAAAATTTCTTTGTATTTATTTCACATTTCTCAACTTATTTGTATTTATCTCACATTTCTTAATTATTATTACTATTTTATTATATTTTTATTTAAAAAATGTGATAAATTTATTAATGAAAAATAATTATTGAACAGATTTTTCATTATTTCTTGTGTACATACAGTTTCATCTAGGTCAAGTGTCTTATTAGTACATGTTCAATACTTTGGGGACAAAGAGCGCCACAACTGGGTTACAAAAAATTGCATGATGGAATTCACAAGTATTGAGGATTTCATGAATCTTTCAAAGATGTTAACACCTGAAATGAAGAAGAAAGATCCCAAATATGCTGCCGCTTTGGTTGTGAGGAAGGCAAAGAAAAAATGGAATGAAGCTGTAAAAGAAGCTTTGGAGGTGCAACAACTGACGCTTGAAGAAAGAAATGAGCGTTTTGCGCCAAAAAAAAAGAAAAAGACTGAAAGGGCGAAGAGGAAATTTTCGACTGACCTCGATAAGCCTAATGTTAAACGCACTAAACATAATAATGTACTATTAACATACTTTCATTATTTTAGCATGAACTTGGTTGTATAAAGCTTTCACGTGTACTATATAAATTATTTTTCAGGTACATAACGCAGAAAAGTCGAGCGTGTCATCGCCTTCGCCACATCAGTTTGAAGTAGCGAAACCAAAAACAAAATCACGAATAAAAAATGGTAAACTGACGCCGAAATTTTCAGACACCTCATCAACCCCTTCATCTCCATCGAGTCATAGAGATTTTGTAGACGATTTAAAAGCCATTAAAAGCGAGGAGGACATATTCGAAATCTATTACCAAAGAAATAAAGAATTAATGATAATTGAATATCCGGACACTCCGGAAGAGGAGATAAAAGAATACTTGCGAAGAACTTGGAACGGTATGGATAAGACTTTTCAGCACAAGTACGAAGTGCATCTGACGGAAACCGGTAGCACGCACTCGAAAGAGAGCTCTCCGATTCGTGACGATGAGATCTCGATCGAGATAATTCACGTGAGTACGAAGGACGCTAAAAGATTGAGAAACAAAATAGAGAGGGAGGAAAATTCGGTCGCGGTAGAAACGAAACGGTATAGGCCCTACAATATCTTTAAAGGTCTAAAGCAAGAAAGAGTCTGTCAGATTTGCGAAAAAACGGGCAAGTTGACGAGATGCAAAGGACCTTGTTATTCTTATTTTCATTTGTCTTGCGTAAAACCTAGCGAGTCTAGTCCAGAGCATTCTGACGAGAGTACGTCGGACGATAAAATACTTGAGGATTTAAACATAATTAGACAAAGTATTACGAATAGCGGCAATAAAAATAATGGTAATTTATATAAATATATATATATATATATATGATAACAAATTAGGTATAAGAAAATATCGTCGTGGCATTGTACAGCTACTTAAAAGGAAATGGCTTATAAACTACATATATTTTTGACTTAATAAATGTTGATACTTTACTCGGTTCTCTTGGTTAAAAAGACATAAATGCGTAATAAATTGAAGAATGCATCGTAATAATTTATGTGAATCATAATTTCAAATTCAGATAAACCGGAGGAGCAAGAAGATGAGAATTTTAAATGTATCGATTGCCTGTCTGGGGTGGCACCTGCTTGTTTTATATGCAATGAAAGAGAAGGAGATAGAATACGATGTATAGTGCCTGCGTGCGGAAAGCATTATCATCCCGCATGCTTAAAATCGTGGCCTCAAGTAAAAACTTTTGTTTTCCGTTGTCTTCCTCTTTGCAAAGTCTATTCACTATTACATAATTCAGACAAGAATCAATGAAATTCTTATTTCTCATCGTTCTTATTTCAGTCGCATTGGCAAGGTGGACGTTTGACCTGCTCGTATCACGTGTGTCACACGTGTAGCTCCGATAATCCTCAAGACAATCATTCGCGCGCTCCAAACGAAAAAATGGCGAGATGTGTCCGTTGCCCTTCGTCTTATCACGCGTCCACGTTGTGTCTACCGGCAGGATCCGTATTACTGACTGCTAGTCAGATTGTGTGTCCGAAGCATTACAAAGCACCTCCATTGAATGCGTCATGGTGTTTTCTATGCCCACGTGGTGGAAGTCTTATTTGTTGCGACACGTGTCCGAATTCATTTCATTTGGAGTGTCTCGGTAAATTTAACGTATTGAGAACCATCACCTATTTGAATTAAAAGGCAAAGCTTCGGGGCACATGTAAATTTTATATTATTTCTTGTAAATTAGGTATTGACGCGCCCGACGGTGGATTTATCTGCGAAGATTGCGAGACAGGTAGATTACCTTTGTACGGAGAGATCGTGTGGGCAAAACTCGGCCATTATCGGTGGTGGCCGTCTCGTATATGTTATCCGCAAGAAATTCCTGAAAAAGTAGAATCTTTACCTCATAGTCCTGGTAAATTTTGCGTAATGTTTTTAGGGTCTAATGATTATTATTGGGTGCATAGGTAAATAGAAATATTCTCTTTTTACGTGGAAAATTATATGGTCCGGGAATTAGCACTTTTATCTTTTCTGTGATCTCTTTTCAGAGGCCGCGTTTTCTTGTATCAAGACGGTGACGCGAATATAAAGGCGCCCATCGGTAAAAAGACTGTGACAGAGGAAGCGTATCAAATAGCTCTGCAAGAGGCGAATAGACTGCATCAACAATTGAAAGCGCAGCGGTCCAGAACTAAGGAGTCGAAAGCATTAAAACCGCCACCATATGTGAAATTAAAAGTATGATTTGCATTATAGATCTTCTGTTGTTTCGGCTTCTGCTCATTCGTTTTTCACTTATCCACCATTTTTTTTATCATTAATTCGTCATAATGTAACAAGATTGCAAGAAAACGGATTCTAACAAAACCGAGTGTGTGATAGGTCAATAAACCTGTGGGTAATGTGAAGCCAACCGAGGTCGAGGGTAGTGTGGCGTGCGAATGCAATCCCGAATGGAGTACTCCGTGCGCACCCGGCACGGATTGTCTTAATCGCATATTGCTGGTTGAGTGCAATCCTGCGATATGTCCGGCTGGTTCAAAGTGTATGAATCAGTCGTTCGTGCTGCGACAGTATCCGGAGATGGAACCGTTTCACACCAAAGGTCGCGGATGGGGCCTGAGAAGTCTGGAGTTCATCCAATCCGGACAGTTTGTGATCGAGTACGTGGGAGAGATCATAGACGAGGCCGAATATAAACGTAGATTGCAGCGGAAGAAGGAGCTGAAAAATGAGAATTTTTATTTCTTAACGATTGACAATAATCGAACGATTGATGCGGAACCGAAAGGAAATCTTAGTCGATTTATGAGTGAGTAATATTGTACGATATCGCGCGAAATAAACGTGAGAGAGAGAGAGAGAGAGAGATTACAACGCTCGATTTATGTTGTTATTTACAGACCATTCTTGCGCTCCGAACTGCGAAACGCAGAAATGGACGGTAAACGGAGACACGCGTATCGGTCTATTTGCGTTGCGTGATATACAGCTTGGTGAAGAGTTGACGTTTAATTACAACTTAGCGTCCGATGGGGAAACGCGGAAAAAATGTCTTTGCGGTGCATCAAATTGCAGCGGTTTTATCGGTTTAAAAGCACAGAAGCAACAATTGCCAACGCTGCAAACGACATCAACCATGTTACCAAAGTCCGCTTTACAAATAAAGAAGATTGATAAACGATCCAAAAGGTAATATCTTGTATACACAATGATATCTTACGTTATTATCGCCTTGTAACTCTTATCACGTGTGGTGATAAGATTAACAACTTCCGTTCTTATTCCAGATTCAAAAAATATACGTGCTGGCGATGTGGGGAAATAATATCGGATTATAACATACTTACAATTTGTTCACAACGAACATGTGGCAAAAAGTATCATGCTGCGTGTGTAGAAATTGACGATGTAGAAAATAAATTCTGCTGTCCGTGGCACTTTTGTTTAGAATGTGATCGTCGAACGACAGTGCACTGTTCATTCTGCAGTAAAGCATTTTGTCAATGTAAGTTATGCAAATTCAAGAAAGAAAATTAATGTGTTACATATATATTTACATATATATTTACAAAATAATTTGTAGTAAATTTCAATTCACACACATATATATATATTATTGTGTATGTTTTAGTGCACTTTGAGGGAAATTTACTTGAGCGAGATAGTGAGAAGGGCGGTTTTGTGTGTAAATTACATGAAAACTTAGACGTCCACAAGTCCGTCGAGGACGAGAAAGAATATTCGGATAACGAAACAGATAAAGAATATTCTTCCACAAGTCCGAGTTCTAGTAGTCCAATTGTAATGGAAAAGGTTACGGGCCGAGAATCGTCGCCAAGAGTTTCGATCGTAGAGGTGAGATGAAACCTTTCTATCTGCGTCATTAGTAAAAAAGAAAACAAACAATTCATCGCGATTATTGGACAATTACAATTATTAGTTGTCAATCGATTATATATATATATATATATGTATATATATATATATATATATTAATGACTTAGTAGTTATCAATTTATAACGATACTTCGTGTGCATTCACGTTGCGACTAGCGTTTTGTATCTTTAGTTATATATCTTTATATAATTTGCGCAATCAGTAGTTGTATATTATTTTGGTGGTGGTAGAGGAGCACGAGAGAGAGAGAGTTTTATGCTGAGATTTGAATAAGTACCATCAGACCATATACCTTGTGAAAATATCCTTTTCTCTGCAGAAACAAAAAAATAATGTATAAATAAAACGAATACATTTGTAATTCATCATCAAAAGAAACTGGATTTTTGTTTACTTTCATTTCATTCTAACAAGATTGCAGTATTTTATTTTGAAGTTTTCACTTCAATAATACCTCTGTTCTATTTAATACTTAGAAAATTTGTAGAATTCTATTTATCGGAGCCAGACAAACGTCTCTTATGAATGTTTATAACATTCATAAGAGACGTTTGTCATTACATAAAAAGAGAAAAAAATAGAACGTAAGAGACATTGCGCGCGTATAAAATATATAATTTATATATATATATATATGTATGTAAAATTTATAAATAGAATTTTCTTTCGAATTCTATCGCGAATTACGAAATCATTTAAGTGTTACATTTATTTTAATAGTTTGTATATAATATTATATGTATATGTTATATAAATATATTTATATCATCTGTATATATATAATATTATGTATATAAATTCACAAAGACAAATTTTAATTAAACTCAATATCGCTGTACTATAAGCGTAAAAAAATCAAAACGTTCAAGCATGTTCTTCTGTGACATAATGAGAGTTATGTTGTTTATTAACAAAAGTATATTGTAACATTAGAGATAACATGTTTTCGAGGAAAAAAAACAAAATGCATTTACATCATTTTTTTTTTTTTTAACTTTTATTTTTCATTATTCCCAATATTTCCTACACTCCTTTTTTTAAATTGGCAACAGTAAACGATTGGTAAAACACATTCTGTTTAATTTTTATACTTGCCATATAACGTGACAGTGCATTCTCACTGTATAATGTATAGTTATGGATTTGTTATGGAGTAGTAGTAAATGTGAGTAAAAGTGTATATTGATGCTACATTTATAAACGTCCCGCAAATTAGTAAGTTACTTCATTATTATCATTATTATTGTTATTAAAATTTGTTTAACACGTTCACTGCGAAATGTCAGCGTGTTGTCGACAAACAAGTTTGTTTCATAGGCCGGTGTCAATACGTTGTCGCACGTTTCTACTTGCAAAACCGCACGGAATCAAATTTGATCCGCTGAGATCAAGTCCAAGACCTCGCAGTGAACGTGTTAACTTCGAGAGACGACATGGTGAGTAATAACGTTCAATTTTTATTTAAAAAAAAACTTTCTAAAATTAGACAATGTTTGCATAACGTACAAGATCATTACGTAGTGTTTAAACGTATCTCTTTCGTTTATTTTATATATTTATAAATACGTATATATGTATGTATATGTATAATTTTTTCCTATTTGTATTTATATATTATGTAAATGATCACTTCTCTTTTTTTGTTTTCTTTCTACGGACATAGTGTAAAATAAGTACAGCTCAAATTTAATAATTCAAAATTTGAATTATCAAATTCTTTTTTACGCTATTTTTGAATTATTTAATTCTTTATTACGCTATTTTTTCTGATTTATTGATTAAACAAAGAGAGATGGTCATTTAACTCAAACATCCTGTACATATGTTTTTATTACATGGTATCATACTTTATTTTTTTAATATGCATTTTTAAGAGCATGAATTATTGTTAACATATATATAACTTTTCAAAACAGCATCGTAATTTTTGTGACGATTGGTTTTAGCAATAATAATTTCTCACAGGTTGATTTGAGCAGCGAAGAAAGCGAAGAATCTCAGAAGGAAGAAGTCAGAAATCTCGAAACTGCTTCTGTATCGTGCGATGCAAGTTCAAAGGCAAAAAAAGAAAAAACTCAAGTGAAGGATTTATGTAATCTCACATCTAGTCAATTGGAAGCTATAATTGGTGGTAGTTTAAATTAATATAAATGAAGTACTCTGAGAGATATTTGAAGAATCCTGTTTCACACATAATGAACATTTATGTATATAAACCTGTACAAGTTTTTGTATAAGCCGCTCTGACTAATTTGTTTCCTGCAAAACATTTAGTTTACGCTCCGCAGTAAAGGAATCAGTCGGAATGACTGTATTTATGTCACATATATATATATACATATATATATATATGTAGGCATTTATATGTATTCATGTAACACTGTAAAAACGTATATAGATATATCTATACATGTATTTATACACCAATTTAAATACATATATCTATATATCTGCATGTACGTATACGTGTATTTTTAGAAATTAAGAATTATATATTAATGTGTAAACTGATTTTGTATATACATATTGTAGTATTATTTTAACAATTAATTAATAATTTATTATTTTTTACAGTAATTTAGAATACATTTGATAGTGTGCATTTTTACGTTCTTACAAATATTTATCACAGAGTTAATTGTTTTTTTATATGAACGAAGTATAGTGCCTTGAAAGCAAACCAGGCAAATAACTAGAACCAATTAGATTTCTGATGTTCTTCTATATAATAGCAATTATTTCATAAAATATGTCTAAACATGTAGAATTATGTGACAATATGTAAAATAATCTATATAATTGTTCTTTTGTTCTTCTTCGGACTTGCAATAAATATTCTCACTGCCACATATTTTGCAAAATTTAGTTTCAACGATAATTTATTAATCAAGTGTTTATAGAAAAATTACTCATTATTTTGTTGTAACACATGGCATATATAAAACCAAGTATTATCTAGTGCTTTGGTTATATGTACATGTATAAAAAAATAATTTAATCATATATATATATGTGTGTTTATATATGTATATATATATAATATATATATATATATATAATATATATATATACACAAAGTAACTTAATCATATATATAGTTATATATACATATATATATATTATATATTTATATATATTATATATATATAAATATATAATATATATATATGTATATATAAATCATATAAATCATACATATATTAATATATTAACTATATATCATATATAATTATATATATGATTAAGTTACTTTGTGTTTGTGTGTGTATGTGTATACACACACGTATATAACTTAAACTAGACAATTACCATACTTTACTCATAAAAATTCAGTATTAAGCAATTGCGCGCGCGCGCGCGCGTGTGTGTGTGTGTATGTATATTTATTTATGACGAGAAACTTTTGTATGATCTCTAATAAGACTAAGAAGGCGTGGGGAGAGTAGATTTAATAAAATTGTCACTTTTGACCATCTTGACTTTTTTGAAGTTTTTTTCTTGCATTGCTGTCGGTATGTTTCAGTATACTTCTTTTTTTGTGAATAGTGCTGCATCACGTGTACGAACAAGTATACAAAGAGACAGTTTTTTTTAAGAAAAATTGATAATTAATATTAAAAAAAATAAATATGTAGGTACATGTTTAAATGTTTTAATTTACATCTAAATGTCATAAGTAGTTTTATTTTTTATTCCAGCAAATAATAAACACACAAGAAATATATAGATATCATTACTTTAAATAAGGGGAATCGTTTATTGTTTAAGAAATTATATACACATACATGTCTCTTAGCCATTCATTAAGACTTTCCAAACCGAACCGAGAAAACGTTAAAAAAAACAATGTACGTGAATTGTTATTTGTTATATTTTAAGTTATATACATTCAATAAAGAGTTCTGAAGTACTTTCAACCTACAAATATTCCTTATATGTAATCGAGAAATGTACAATTTCCAAATGTATAAAGTAGATAAAATATTACCACATGATATTGTTATATAAGGCTCTTTCTTACATAATTCTCGCAATAAAGTGAAACCATTTGTTGTTCATTCTTCATGCTGTAATTTTTGCAGTACGATATATAAGATAGTCGATCTATCAAATCATCAAAAACTATTGCTAGTATAATTTGATAAATATATAAGACTAAGTGTATGTACATATTATCACACAATTGTTTTTAAATCTTATAAAAATATTATTATTTAAACAAAATCAACTTGTTACGTTAAGTAGAGTTAATTTTAAACTTATGTGTTTATTTAATACTCTATATACGTTCTAATGTCGTTACATTAATACACATGTTAATATACATACGTAATATCCAATAATAAAATTAAATGTAATTATATATCTCTTTTTAATCCAGAAAAAATAGGTTTTTGATATTCAATCATTAAATGATTGACGGGATGATAATTTTTTTGTTACAATTTAAAATGAATAAGGAGATCGATGTAGATCGATATATACACACATTTTCTTTTTTTATAAAAATGAGATTCTTTAAATAACGTGGTTTGGAGAGGGAGTATTATTAGCTGTACACAATAAATAACCTTAATATTTTGAAGTTTTATAAGAGACAAAAAAATGTTATATAAATGTACTTACATAAATTGAATATGATTATTTTTGTAAGAAAAGTGTAAGAAAAAACTGTTATTAACATTGTGAAAAGAAATAAAAATTCAAATACAAACAACCAGAATATTTTCTTAATTTTCTTAGAAAAGAGTACAAATAAAAGCAAACGTGTGAGTGTTCACTGAATCGTACGGATTTTTGAACAAAAATCCGTACACACTACTATTGCTATAAATTACATGTGATATTCAGTATATGCTAATTTGTGTGACTCGGTATAAGAAATATTTAGAATGTACATTAGTTTTTTTTGTGCCGTAGTTTTCTAAATTGCACAATTGCCGTATATTTTATAAAATATTGACGATTAAAATACTATAACTATCTAACTTATAATCTTTTAGTTTATAGTTACTGAATATTCGTGCATATATATCAGGAGTGTTTATTTTTTATATATAATATAAACACGGGAATCAAACTCTCTGCTCACTGCCGTAGTTTTGATACAGCTTTGGACTTTCTTGTGCAGATTGTAAAGAGGAAGTGGTACTTCTCGAACTTGGTAAATTTGCTTCCGAGTTCGACGCTACTGAAATAGTTTCCTCTATTGATGTCTGATTCTTTCGTAATACTGGGGCGACAAAATTTTGACCCGCCGAGAAATCCCTTTTTGGTGCCTACCAGAGTCGATGAGTAATTAATATTTTAGAATCATTTTTTTTTCTATCAAGAAAGATTCGCATAACTCCACAAAATTTCTAGTTTTTTTTTATTTTCTAATAAATATTAAAAATATGAACAATCTAAACTTGTTTGGGGGAGAAAGTCAGTGGAGTCAAACTATAACACCATTGTATAATACCTTAGATTTCGAGAACGGTACCGCAGCACCAGTTACCAGACCCAAAATACTCAGACAGAGTCCAGTGAGTTGCACCGCGGCTAACGGAGAAAGGCCTCTTCTCACTAGACCTAAGGCTAAAAGAGCAGCTTGTGCTAAAACTGGTGCGGCTCCTGCAGCACCAACTGCCGCTCCGGCCAGCTGACCACCGCCAATGCTCGGCCCATAAGCAAAACATAAATTGTGTCTATCCACCTAATTTATAAAGATAATAATTTTATTACACAAAATACATCTACACACAAATCATAGTTATATGAGTGTAACATTGAGCGTGTTACAAAGTAGAACTAGATTAATTCTATCAAACATACCAAATGTTTTACTACGAGATAAAGCAGACTGAAAGGAGTAATCAACGGACACGCCAAGCTGTAAACGGTTGTCATGGTAAAAACCAACAACAGCCACGCGTAATGAGCTCCTAATGGGAATTCCCACAGTACCGCTTTTCTCACGTATATTCTTTCCGCCCGACTGCGAGCTATACACAATCTGAAAGTATACAGCGCGAGTTCCGGCAGTCTAACCAATTCCAATCCGGATCCGAATAAAGCCGCGGTTATGACGTAATTTACAAAAAGAGCACCCTGTAAATTTCGCAATATTGCACAGTTTCTGTATGCGATGTGTATTTTTATTAACAAAAATGATTTGTCGCATACCTGATCTGGTAAAAATACACATTCCCACGGCGTCATGTCATTGCGATCATATACTGTCCAAGAAAAGAACCTTTGAGCACTGGTCAATCCTAAACTAGGCAATATAAGCACCATCAATAACAGCAAAAGTAATGTTTTTCTCATGACAGCACGATTCAATGTGCTTCTGGTCCAATGCCTCATGAGAGATTCACTTCTAGCGACTAGCGCGGGCATTGTAGCGGCCACCGTGACCAGCATCACGGTAGGCAAAAAGGAAGAGACTATCGAGCTTAAATTTTTAATTTCTCCAGTAATCGGCAGTTTGTTGATGTTCGTTACCACGACCTGAAATAGAAGGTGACATCACGCATATTTTTACACATGTTTTTATCACAATTGTATTTTTGATGAAAAAATATACTCACCGCCGGCGTAGTAAGAAAAAACAATACTAATCCCAAAAAGAAGTTTATTAACACGGCATTTAAGTACCAGCACGGTCTGGGAATACTTAAATTCTCCCAGAATATATCTGATGGTATAGGCGCGTAATCCACGATCCACTTAATACTAGGCGAAGACCTCAGCTGCTTGCGCATTGTCTTAGCCGCACCGGGTGTACCTGGTAATTACTTGTTAAATCATTTCGTTAAATTATAAGATACACTTTATTGCATTTTACCGTACCTAAAGTTATAAACGCTACTCCAATAGGTTTGCTAAGTGCGAGTTTCTTTTCTTCCTCGACCAACGCCATCAACCGTAATTCCTCATTAGTGTAGAACTCTTGAGCGTCCACTTGCTGCCAATTTAACGGTGTAAATAGAAAATGATTATTCGTTCAATAATTAATTTAGCTTTAAAGTAATCTATTGTTTTATACACATATATTGATGCTTTTTTCGATGTTTACTCACTTTTTTACAACAGTGTCCAAGTATTTGCCCGCACGGATAAGGATACATCTTCAAAGGTTCTCTCTTCTTGGAATAACTCTCGCAATATAAGCGAGCTTGTTCCGCGCAATCTCTCTCCTCGTCTAATTTCGAAAGACGTTTTATATCGTACGCCAATGTAATATCTTCTACCGTTAAATTGGGAAACGCTTGTCTAAAAAAAACATCGTTGGAGAGCACAAAGATAAAAATTTGATTGGCACAATATTAAAAATTATTTTTATACTAATTTGAAAAGTGTTAGGTTAGCACTAAGTTAGCACTAAGACAATTGTTTTTTTAATTAGAAAAGTTCCTTTTCCACGTACTGAAAATATTCACTCAGATTCTCAACAGTGCATTCATGCTTTGGTATATCTGTAATTAACAATGTTCTTGCTGCATATTCTCCAGAAGGTCTGCTATCTCGCACCTACAAAGATATACCGAGATTCTTATGTAATTATTGCGTACATAAACATTGCGACATATTTTGTGACAAAGAATGGAAGATATTGTGTACAGATAACTCTCGTATAATTCAATTTATATAACGCGGCATTTCTGTGGAACGGAATATCCACGTTATACAAATCCAAGTTATCTGTATTTTTTTATTTTAAGTAGTTTCATATCACAATACCTGTTTTAAGCAACGTCTCATGATAAAGCTGCCCACTGGTAGATAAGATAAGAGCAATATAGTGTATATCCAAATTAAATGAGAAGTCGGGTCTAGATTTGACATTGTTGTATGACTGAACATAGCGCTGTCTCCTGGTTGCATGGTCCCGTAAAGATTTATAGGTAAGGCTATACACAGAGATACAACGAGCATCATGATGGTTAAAATTATTAAGCAGCGCTCAAACATAATGTATAACAAGCCATCAGGTCCCGCACGCTGCAATAATTCATCATCCCTACACAAAAAAAAAAAAAAATATATATATATATATATATAAGAAAATTATGTATGCTATACATATATACATAGATAGAATAAATAATTTGAGAACTCCAACAGATAAACGCTAACTTGATCTTGAAAGCGGTAACAATCCACGAAAGAAATCCTTGATCCAATTGCGATAGTTGAGAATTAACGGAAGCTTCCACGCACAACGGATCGGTGTCTCGGTTTTCGTTAGCACCATAGAACAGTTCCATCCATCTGTTTTCAGATTTGTACAACAGTGCGAGACGTCCATAATTCCACGCCTTCTTACGTAATAGACCGAATAAAGCAACTAAAAGCTGTAACAAGGCCGTTGTGAGATTATATTATATTAAAAAACAATTCAATTATGTAATTGAAATAACATCATTCCATTAGACACATTTGTGTTCTTTAAAGAGAGACATCAAAATGTAAAAGTGGTGTAATTTTAAATATTAATGATATAAATAAGTTGAAAAAAAAAAAAGATAATAAACGTCGCTACGCTACGCTGATTCATACTAACGGCAAATGCGCTCCGTAATTATCTTACCAGAAATCCCACGAAATTCAGCAGTAAATTCTCGGGTATGCCCGCGTACGCGTCTGTGATTATTGTTCTGTTATAACGAGGGAACGGAATGCACTTTTCCACCGAAGGCTGAGAGGAGCTGTAAACAATCGGAAGATGTTATAACGCGAAAGATAAACACAAGAGATCAACGTTCTCAAAGAGAACGAGAGAGAGGAGCGGGTTTTAACTTTCGGTAAACGTGTTTGACGCACAATTGCGTCATTATCAAGCGCAAAAAGAAATTGCACAATTGCGTCCCGTTACTTACTTTTCTAAGTTGTAATCCATGACCGATATCAATAGACAAATCGATGAATTAATACGTCGTTAAACAAAAAATACGTAGGAGCATGTTAGCGGACGTGTGTCAATTTGACACATCGTATGGTAGCTGCACAATGTGTGAATGTATGCCACTCACAACACAAATAATGTCCCGTGTACGTAATTCAACTCTAACCTGATCCGAGACTCGCGGCCTCGCGCCTTTGTGTATTTATGCACACCGTGAAACGTCATTTCACTTTTTGGCGTTGCACACCGACGCACACGCGTAAAGGTGAAGGAAGCACGAACGGAGGAGGGAATTACTCATTGGTGAAAATTTTACCGTGTATTTTTATCTCTGTTATCTTTTATATGTTTTCTCTTGATACGAATATAATGATAGAGACTATATAATGATAACATATTGTAATAATAATAATAATATACTCGCTTTAATTGTGATATCGCGCGCAGAAAGTATCTTGACACGCGTTTTTATAAAATCACACTGTTTACGCGCAATGTTTTTTTGTTAGTTGAGTTATCGTGAAAATTCAAATGCAATTCATATGTGTAGAAAAAAAAAATTGAATTTATTTTTACATAAACTACATATAGTAAAAAAACGAAAACGGAAAACGCAATATACGAAAGAAATCGAAATATTCGATACAAAATCTTCGATTATGTAATTTTTGTCTTTGTTAATAAATTCTTCCGTTTTGTACAATGCAGTGGGTTTTCTTATTTATAGAGTAGAGATTATACACGTGTAAATATAAGAATAACAACGCAATAACTTAATGTTTTGTTGATTATATCATATTTAAAAAAAAATCTTATATTTTCTATATGTAAAGCTAAATTATCTTATAAATATATAAATTTGTTTCTTCTTTTCTCTCACTTTTTGATCATCATGTAAAAACAAACAAGCTAACATATATGTATAGTAGTACTCTTTTGTACTGCAAAATATCATGTTTGTACAATAGAAAAGTTACACTTTTCTATTCGTCTCTCCGCTTTATTGTCTCTTATAAAGCTGGGTTAATTGCAGTTCTCCTGTTGTAATAGAATCTATAACCCAAGTCTCTCTCAGACCGCTTGGGCCGATAATAATTTTAGCAAGTTTGATATTCTCGGTGATATGTCCGCCCGCTGTCTTTATCAGTTCTTTAAGTGTGACACATGGCACTGTAGTTTTAAGCTCAACGTAAATAAAACCACAAGTGGTGAACAATTCTGGAATATACGACGGCCCGAATAACTGCCTGTCTCTTCGATTTTCCTGCAAAATGCAATGTAATTTTTACGCATGTTGCGCGAATTTATATTTGATTTCAAACAATTATCGCACACGCGAACTTACCTGCACAGCCTTGGAGAAATGTTTCATCTCGAATTCCTCCGGATTCAACCACCGGTTGCTTTCCAAGGATTTCAAGACCCACTCCAAAGTAACGAGCCAGCAACCCCTTATTATCCCACGAAGTAAATTCACCGTACGTACACCCGAGCTTACGACGTGAGTCGTGCGTTTCGATACATTCAACTCCATCTCCGCGTTGCCGAGGGACTTGACAATGCTCTTTACTAAACTCTTGTCCCTAACGTGAAATAAAAACATGTAAAATTAATTTCGATTAATTTTACAAAAACAGCGAAATGTTTGCCTCAAAATAAGCTTATTACCCCTTCGATAAACCAGTCGTCACAATAACAATTTTGTGAGATAACTTGTAGTTATTCCGTTGAATGGATTTCGTTGCGCGAAACTTCACAAACTCGTCTAAGGAATCTCTACTTTCTCCTGACAGGTCTCTTTTATTTTGTATGAGATTCTCCTTTTCCAGTACATTCAACATGTTGTTGTCGGCTAATTTTTTGACAACAATCTTCTTGCTGATAACCTTTCTCGGTTTTCGCGTTTTCTTATCTTGCTCCTTTTTATTCTCGCTATCGCTGTCCGACAACATCGATTTGTTCGTCTTTTTGTGCTTATTAACAATCGTATCCATCTTGAGATTCAATATTTTTTTTTTTTTTAATTTTTTTATTCTCTTTACGGGCGATTTCTCCGTGACGGGACATTTATTTTCATCTATCGGCGTAATCGAACACAACTGAGAACCGTCACTCAGAGGTAGCAATTTTCTTTTGCCCACTTTCGTGAGGGGGACATGTTCCACGCTTTGCGAGTCAGCTGAGTCCTTTTTTTCTTCGACTTCGAGATTCGCTTTGTCAAATTTGTTCTCCGGAATCGATTTGTTCTGGGTAACGACGGAAGGATTGTCGAATGATGGGCTTCGAATAGCCAAAGATTTACAGTTGAGTGATTGACGTTGAGTAACGAAAAAAGGGTCACCGCTGAGTGTACCTTCCAAAATAACTGTTTCGGTTCCGACAGTTTTTGATGTTCCGGTCAACGCAGGCGCTTTGTTTTGACTTCTCGGAATTCTAATAACATAAAAAACAAACACTGTTTTAATTTATGTATATAAACATATTGTATTACATGTAAATGTTATACGTATGAATACTTACGAAGCGCTCGACTTCGTTACATCACTTTCCTTTCCGTTGTTGACGAGATTTGTGCCGTAACCGCAGAAGGACGTGCTGTTCTCTGTATTTTCGGTTTTAAGTTTCAACATCGTTTTAAAGAGAACTGAACGGGTCACTGGATACGGTGTTGCTTCAACGCAACTATCGCCGCTCGCGCGCATATTGTTTTGAGATTTACCGTTCACCGCGTTCTTAGATTCGTTCGTTTCCTGTTTTCCGAAAATTGCAATCGATTGTTTGCAAGGAACCTGCCTTCGTCTGGAAACGTTTCGTAATCTCTCGAATAAACTGATGTTCTCCAAGAGATCAACGTTGTTGGTTTCCCCGTTTTCCGTTACTTTTGAATATCGATTGTTCGCATTCGAACGATCTTCCTCTATCGGATCGTATCTGTCCTGAGGTAACGATGATCTGTCGAAAACGTTGCTCTTGCCACTTGGCCGGCGCACGGAATTCGTCGACGTGTTCACTTGCAACGAAGTTCGAACGGTGCTTGTACTCTCGCGTTGATCATCCAAGATTATCAACTTTCTTCTCGATTTGTCGACGTTCCTATCTCTGTCACAATCGGTTACCGCATCCAAGGAGGTATTCACGTTCAAAGACGATCGAATAGTTTCGCTACTCTTGGACAGGCTTGACGTACGTTGTTTCTCGCTTTCGATTTTAATTTCATTATTAGACTCACGTGTCTCGCACGCTTTCTTCATCATCGCAACTTCTTCGACGGATTTCCCTCCGGGTATAACTGTATCTTCGTGCGCGCTCGCTTCATCTTCGTCGTCTGTAGTACAGTGCGAATCGGAGGATTCGACGTAACGTTTTACAACAGATTTCGAATTACCGACATCCTTCGGTCTCTGCGTACTTGCGCTCCTGTTCTGCTTCCAACTGGTTTCTTTACATTTTTCCATCTCATTTTCGACGCATTTACTTGGACTTGGGTCTCTATTTTGCAAACACTCGTACTTCTCACTCGCTCGGTTATCTCCGTAAGTTTTTGTCATCTCCATTGATATTACTGTGTTTACCGTTTGTGTGGCAGGAGACATATCGCTGTTCGGATGATTGGTGACAGTTCGATGCGCTTTTTTATCGTCGATTGCATTATCCTCGATAAAAGTGGAACAAACAATGGGCGCTCCTATGTCGCAACTCTGAACGGAACATATGGTCGAGTATGTGTTATTAAGTTTGCTTGTTCGATCCTTAGATCTTTTTCTCAGCAAACTGAGTCTCTTGCTGCCGCTTAATATAGGACTGCTACTTTGTTCTGACTGTTGGAGAACATTTAGCGGACGATTCTTTAAGATTACGTTCTCAATAATTTGACACTTTTTTTGCTCTTCTTCTTGCTCATCTTCCTTGTCAAACAGTTGTCTGTGAGGTAGCTTAGGTTTATCTATGTCTCTGGAAGAACTGCGTCTCTTTTTTGTGGTGTTGTGATGATGGTTCGATGTCGGTGTCTCAACAATATTGGAGGCACGTTCGGTTGTTTTATTTAATTCAAGAACAGACTCATTCTCGGCATTTGCACAACATTTGTTCTCATTTCGCAACACTTTGGTAATTTTTATCGAGAGCTCGTGCTCTTTATCGAACACCTCTTTAGTTTTGCTTAAAATTGCATCTTTCAAGCGCTTGCAATTGGTTTCGAGAGCGCGTTCCTTGGTGCTTATATCCTCCAGATGTATCCTGAGATCTTTCAATTGTACTCCTTTAACCCGATCGTTTAACCCAGACATTTTATCGTTATCACCTGTAGCATGTTCGCTCGCAACGTGATTATCTTTCTCTTCAACCTGTGAACAATTTCGACCCGTAGACTTGTTCTTGCTTCTCGACAGTTCTTTACTAGCTTGCACCTTGTGTGGCACCTCTTCGTTCTCGATTTCCGTTTTCCACAGAGATCCATTGCCAGAATCCGTTAAATTCGCGTAACTCAGATTCACTTTCAGAGAAGTGCGTCGATGTTTGAAACTGTCTTCTTCCTCGTCCGACGTGTCCGATAAGATCATCCTTCTTTTGGGACCCATCCTTGGATCTGTCTTGTTACATTAGTTGCGCTAAATAAAAACAAAACTATTATTAAATGTTTCCATACGATGATCTTGTTCTACGCGATGTTTATGTCGAGTCTTACGTGAAAGACGACAAAACGCAATTCCACACACGTCGTTACTTTCATACATAATTACCCAAACTGTCTTTTCTTCTCTTCCGGTTTTAAAGTGTCTTCAGCCACCTGCACGGTTTTGTCGGCTATATGGCACACAGTATCATCTCTTACCCAAACTGTCAGTTCCCTAAGTTTTTGTTTTCAAGCGGATGATCCCTACCATCTTGCAAACAATAATCAAAGCCGACTCAACCTAACCCTAACATCCCAATCGCAGCCATGACAGAATTTAGTACGTATCAATTCTATACCGTGGCGTTCGAAACTTTTAATCATCTGTCATGAACACTGAACACACATCAGACACCGTCAGTTGTGAATGTGACTTTTGTGCGGTTTTATGTTACCGGAGAGTTATATGGGGAAGACGTGTTGTTGACTGGTGAACGTGAACTTCAAAATGAACAAAATACAGGTAGATCTACATAACGTTGAAGTTTCTCCAAGTTACGGTTTCATCGAGAAGATATTTAATAGTTTATTTTGACTCTTCACGTAGTTTTCTATCGATACTCTGAAAAACAATTTGTGTATGTACTGGTGAACGAGTGAATTTTACAATACCGTCTGCTGTACGCTGATAACATATGTACGAGTATCTGTGTATACATTGACTTAAATTTAGTTTATTTGCATATTAGCAGTGTTTAAAACATTTTGTGAAATGAGTCGATGTTTTTTAATAATTTTTCTTACACGCTAAGCTATATGTATTTAATTGAGAACTGTTGTATTTTTGCACGAACAGCTGGTAACACAGAACTATAGTTATTTTAGTTTTTCTCATTGTTAAATAATTTTATTTTTAATAGAAACTCTGTGTTTTTGTGTCGCTATTTTAAGTTTTATTATGGCATTTTACAAACATTTGCTTAAAATATATTCATTTAAATTAGTTTGTTTACATATTGCAGTGTATAAATGTAATTATATCTTAAAATGAGCCTATGGTTTTATTTTAGTTTTTTTTATTAAGCAATATTTGTTTAGTAGAGGAAAATTACAGTGTATTTTTTAATTTTTACACAGACAGTTGATAATGTTTCGGTTCCAGGAAAAATCTGTCCAAGAGGATGAAGCTAATCTCTTTAATCCTGCTATATTGGACAGATTACCAATATCACCCGTAGCTGAATTACTCATAAGACCATTAAGAAACACAGATTATGAGAAAGGTACGAATAGTATGAACATAGTGTGACAAATTAAATACATAATTTGCAACTAATTTTTCTTTTGCAGGTTTTCTAGTTCTTCTGTCTCAATTGACTGATGTTGGAAATGTCACTAAGGAGCAGTTTTTAAGTAATTTTGTGTACAGTTATAAGAAAATCAAATTCTAGTTCAATGATTGAATCTCATAATTTTCAATCTTCCATTTAGATAGATTTTACAGCATGAAAACAGCAGGTGGTTACTATGTCATTGTTATTGAAGACATCAATTCTGGAAAAGTAATTGCATGTGCAACATTAGTAGTGGAGCAGAAGTTCATTCATAATTGCAGTGTGGTATGTAAATTTTTTTGTAGTTTTTTTAATTTTCTAACTTAATAAGAATTGCATAGGTGTCTGTGTGTGTGTGTGTGTATGTGTACGTATGTATTGGCACGTTCACTTTTTTTTTTATAGCGTGGACGACTGGAGGATGTAGTAGTTAACAACAATTACAGGGGCAAATCGTTGGGAAAATTAGTAGTGACAATTGTCGTACACTTGGCACGTTATTTCCACTGTTACAAGTTGTCTTTGGATTGCGTAGACCGTCTGGTGCCATTCTACGAAAATATAGGATTCAAACGGGAAACCAACAACGCAAATTATCTCAACATGCGTTTTCACAATGATAACGCTACCGAACAATCTCACTTGTAGTAACGGGTTAAAATATTTCGTTACGCTCTTGTTAACGATCTTCCAACGATGAAAATCAGAATCTTGTTAAGTACAAGCAAACACATGAAATGGGAGGAGAAATAAAAATCTAATATTACCTGCGAGTTTTCTGAAAATTGACATTAAATAGGCTGTGTTGCTTTTCTGAAACAGAACAATACAATATTTTCCATAAAAGGTATCTCAGTCCCTTAAAATCGATTTAAGAGAAAAACGATGTATAGATTTTAACTTACTCTGAGAAAACTGTTTTGAAAGACTAACATATACCTACATAAATTATATAAAATATATCGAATGTATGTGTATGAGTCTGTTCGGGCGTATGTGTATGTTTGTGCGTTTTATCTTAACTTTAAAAAAAATTAAATTCTATATAAAAAATATACTATCACACCTCTCACTTATATATATCTCCTAGATTGTAGGATGTAAAAATAGTAACTGTTAAATAAAATAATTTTACATAACATATATATTTTTCCATGCATATAATGTTAATAAATAATAATAGAAAACATTTTTTTTTTTTGGATAAACTCCTCTCTCTCTCTCTCATGTCAGACAAGTCATCATATAGATACAGAAAATACTTTCATCACATTATTATTCGTAATATTTAATTTCGCTTAATGTACAATAGAATGATTAATTAATATATACGGCATGAAAATTTATTTACTTAAATCTTTTTCGCAGTTGGATTGGCCCGTAATTTCACTGCTCGTTTCGCCTCCATCTGTTTTTGCCTAGCTAGTCTGCGCTCCTCTCTTTTTCTTCTTGCTTCCTCGAATTTATTGTTTCCGCTAGGTATAGCTGTAATTCCAAAGAAAGTTTTTCTATACATTGCTGTAAATAATAAAAACCATTAGTGCATCGAGGCAAATTTACTTGGTTGCTCCAAAGGCTGAACATCTTCGAGAGGCTGAAAATCCGTATCTTCCCATCCTATCTCGGAAGAATCGTTTTTATCTTGAACACTTTGAATAGTTTCTTCCTCCTAGAAAAAAATAAAAGACACACCTTGCATGTAAACGTCACTGATAAAGTTGTTATGAAAGTATCGACGCAGAGAGTTATATATATTATTTTCGTTATCAGTTCGCGCTCGTACATCCAGATGCGCGCGTACTACATAATATTCCGCATATTGCAACGTTATTCTGTTTGAATCAAAAATAAAAATTAGATTGAAAATTGAATAAATAGCCTTTACATTTTTTTTTATTTTCACGCAATATATTCAATGTTAAAAATATTCAAGTATTCTAACTTTGTATTAATGTTACCTACACTATTATTATTTTTTTTTATAAATTATTTACTATTCACCAATAAAATTCTCTGGAAAGATACTTTTATTCAAGAAAAACGGAAAATCGATCGAGGAATTTCGTTGTTTTAAATTTAAAAGCAATAATACAGCCTTGCGTTATACATCGTTCGCATTAACATATCAGGTTGGGTAAGCTGTATTCAAGAACACAACTTCGACTTCGCACAAAAATGTCATAAAAAATTTCAAGGAACAAACCGGTTCCTCCTCAAGGCTGGTCCAATGTTCGTTAGCTTTAGGCGAGTGACCGGACGGCGATATACCACTGACTGGATTTAATGGCATTGATGGCGCAGTGGCTGGCTGCTGTTCCATATCCCCCCAGTTATCGGCATCCCAACAATCCCAATCACAATCGGAATTCGTGTTCTGCGTGTTTTGCGTGTCGTGTTCGTGATCGGGTTCGAGAGAAGTCATGCTTGTCGCGCTGCTCGTTGTAGCGGTCGTGCTGGCGCTGCTCTGAGAACTGCTGGCTTGTTCTAGAGTAAAGCAACAACAAAATCTGTACACAAGATAAAGGAGTAAAACGCGAACAAAAGTTTTTACGATAATAAAAAGTACAAGAACATATATAATAGTTTAAATATAAATGTTAAATACAAAGAATTGAGATAAGAACCTAAGGAAGCGGGTTTATTTAATAAGATTCTAGACGTGTTATGAGGATTCGATGACTTCGGCGTGTCCGATTGACTACGATAAAATTTCGCTGTAACGGCTGTAACGGCCCAACCGGCCCACGTAGCCGCGGCGTTGCTGAGACTCGGTGTCGCAGTATTTACATCCGCCTCTGTAAAAATGTATCAATAACATTGATTTTTTTCGATCGGTAATTTAAAAAAACGCTCGAGAACTAAGAGCACTGTGTATTATATTCACCCATTGATTCGCGAAGACCAGGATCTTCGGAGACGGTCTCGAGTTTAGATAAAAACCCTCGGATGATCCGAAATGCGTTGTCTCGCACACCTTTGTCCACGTCCGTGGTGAGCGGACACAAAGCTGGAAGAATGCGACTCGCGACTTCCTGCAGCAGGAAGTATTGCTGCGTCGCAGCTAGAGCGAGTATGCTTGCGCTTCGAGCTGGAGGAAAGGAGTCGCGAGTCCCGCGAATAAACGCACCGATCAAAACCTAAAAAATATGTTTCGCTTTGTTTTTTACGACAATTATATTAAAATGTTTTACGAAAAGATATCGTGTAGGAGCCGAGTAGTATATGATCGACGTTACCTTTTGCCTTATTTGGGGATGAAGATGTTGAGCAATTTTTCCAAGACAAACTGTAGTATTTGTGCGAATACTACCTTGTTCATCTTTTGATTGTAGTTTTGCGAAATATCTCAAAGTCTCAACGTTAAGATTATTGTAATCTAACTTTGGCGCCAAGTGTACGACTGATCTTATCGTTTCCTCTCTAATTGCCGGGTTCGTGTCAAGGAAGCCTCTAGCTACCTGTATGTGTGTTGCGTGTAAGAGATGATGGAATTTTCTTTAAATTAACGTCTAATAGATATGCTTTCGAAGTTTCTGATGAGTTAAGTATTCAAAGAAGCCATTCTACCTGGGGAAAAATAGCTTCATTGACAGTAGCCGATTGCAGATGATCGACAAATCGGTCCAATTGCTGCAACAATCGTAATCTCGTCGCTCTATCGTTTGACGCGAACAGTTTGACGACGCACGGCACCACTCGACGTTGATACTCGGCGTCGGGTAACTGGGAACCCAGTTGCAGTAGTGGCGGCAGCACCGCGCTTCCGGCGTCACCGAACTCGAAGGCGGCCAGTAATTGCGGCAAGATCTTATACCTACCGACACCATCCGGGAACGAATCCAATTGACCGGCCAGCTGCGAAAAGAAACGTCCTTTCTCACCTCTCTCCTTCATTTGGATTTCCTCCAGGAATAACAGAGCATCGACGAGATCGTTCTTGAAGAAACCACCGTTGGTGCGGCATCGCGCTATCACATCCGCTGGATTCGGTCTTCCTTCCGGATTAGCTCCCGTGAGCTCTCGATACACTGCTGTTATCTGCTTCGGAATCTTAAAGACCACATTAGTCAATAATTAATGAAAATTGATAAAAATACATACTGCGTAACGTAAATTAAAATGATAAACTACATACTTGGCCTGTAACTTTAAGTTGTGAACTAATGTTGAGAGTGCCATTGTATGTTTCCCAGATCAGGCAGCCCAGTCCCCACATGTCAACTGAGCTGTTTTTTTTTATTTTTTATTATTATTAACTCATTAGTTTTTATATATAAGAGCGATGATATTAAGTCTTCTTGTAAATTTGCATTTAACAAACAGTCTATTACCATTTAGTTACCAGTTTTGCATTTTCTTTGGCTTCTGGCGGTTGATATACTTGAAAAATAGGCGGTAAGGAATTGTACGGCGCATCAGCAGCTGTCATATATTCGACTCCACCAAGTTTCCACTCACCGCTCTCTTCATTAACAAACACTGTCCACAGATTGACATTATTATGCCGTAAATTTCCGTCATTATTTAAGAAGTTAAGTGCCCTCTGCCATCAAATTGGAATAACATACATTACAGACTTCCCTTATTTACAAACATATATCGTATAATATTTTCTAATATATGCGATTTATTTATTTAATTATTTATACATACTGTAATTTGAAATATACCCCAGGAGAAGTATAATTCTTTTTTCGATGCATTTTCAGAATTGCATTTCTGTGTTAAACGATTGTACAAAGGTTCTACACGCTCTGTTGCCAAGTAAACCATTTTTTCAGTCTGCAGCAACGAGTAGCAGATTATATTTCAATAAAAATGTTTGACAGAAAACTGAAATATTATTGTACCTCAAGGCTATCAAGATATGCAAGTATACTCGGATGTCTGAGAGTTTTAAGTCTCTTTACAGCAGCGCGAGCAATATCCAGTTGCTGCTCTCCACCATTTTTAATATCAAAGACAAAAACCGAAACATCCTCACCTGCTGTGGTACCCTGTGAAAGATCTTGTGAGATGACAAAAATAATACTTCCATCATTAAGTTATAGAATATCAATTTCGCTAAAATATTATCATCATAAATCATTCATTGAATTTTATTAAATTACCTTTCTTTTAGCTCTATGTAAAGTCCATATGCTTTTGTTTTGCAAGCCTGGAATGGGTTCTCCGATCTCGTATGAAAAATCTTTGGCGGGATCTCTCGAAAAGAAGGACCACATGGTGAAGTTTCTCTTCACCTGTATATGTAAATTATACTCAACTTTCAGTGCGATATATTAGTGACATCACTAACCAAGTCAATCACTGACAGTCACAGATCAGAAACCTGTAAAGAACATAAAAGTTATTGATTTGTGTTGCACTAAATTCGGTCCATTTCAAATTTAATAGATAAATGTCAAGTGTCTCATGTTTGTTGTCTTGTTTCGTTGTTTAATAGAATTGTTTTTGCTTTAAAATCTACTCCACTTTAAATTTAAAAGAGAGGTTAAGTGAAAATCGTGCACACACTGTAAGTGGGCAAATTAAAACAAAAAAATCACAATTTTGTACAAATTCTGCTTCTTGGAACAAGCTCAGAGTTCACGAATCGTTTATTTTAAAAATAACAAGAATTCCAAACACGTACGAAAGTTGCAGATCAACACAACGGGCCTTTTGTTACATCTGCTATAAATTCTCACACTGTTCGAATCGAAAGTTTTTCCTGTAGAAAATAATTACAAGAGATTTGCGACGCAAGGAAAATGTATACACTCAACAGATCCAAATAATTTTTCCACGAAACATTCTTATCGTTCCTCAATTTATTGTATCAAGCTTGTGTGTGTTTTGCATAAATATGCAAGTATATATTTACATTTGTTTTCTTGTTTATTATATTGTTGTACTTAAAGTTATTGCAAACTTCTCTCACACACATAAAGGCGATTATCTTCCACAAAATCGCGTCATGTTCGCGTCATGTTCACGTCAGAAATGCGCGCACGATTCGACACACATACGTACACAGAGGCATATATACACACATCACACACCGTACACGTGCGCGCACACAACTGTTTCTTATTCACATGTATTGTTGCACATCCGGACTAATTACCCTTTAATTGTGATAAAAATATATATTGCCGATATTGTATAGAGAGGAAATTATGTTCTCTTCACACATTTGCCTATTTATCTAATTTGATGATGGAAATTGGTCGAGAGAACTCAAATTGAGAGAGAATTAACCAATCGTATCGTTGGTCAATTTGCCAAATCGTTCGCGCGCGCTAGTGCGATTGGTCAATTCTCTCTCTATCCAAGTTCACTGGGTGCGTTCAGACAACTCAACAGTTGCACAACGGTTGAGAGATAATCACTTCTGATTGGATCATGCTTTTGGAACCGCAGCAGATTTTGAAGAATAGTCCTATCATAAGTGATGATCTCTCAACCGTTGAGTTGTCTGAACGCACCCAATCACTTCTGATTGGATCATACTTTTGGAACCGCAGCAGATTTTGAAAAATAGTCCTATCATAAGTGATGATCTCTCAACCGTTGAGTTGTCTGAACGCACCCACTGATTGCGAGCAACTGCAAGTGTGATAAACTCATCAACTATTTTACTACCTCGCATCCTTGCTCGCATCTCAACCTCAGCGATCACTTAAAAAGTTGGTTAAAGTTGGTGATCAATTGGTTAGTTGATTATCACAGGTGTTTTTGCAAGAAATCTCACTTGTGTAACAAAAGCGCACAAAACACATCGATAAATGATGAGGGTTCCTCTCACATGAAGCAGCAGATATTTGCTAACAGGAAAAACTTATGCTCACAGTGACGATCGTTTAAATATTAAGATTTTGTCTATGATAATTGCGTCACTGCAGTCGCGCTGTGATATCGTATTCCGAAATTACTTAATTTAGAGGTGAAGTAATGGATTCGCGATTATGAAATGATTGATTTATATACATGTTTTGTCACTATTTTGTGATAAATGAATTGATAAATGTTTGTTTAGAAAGCAGATGACAAGCTGCTGTAATATTAATCGGCAAGAAACATGGCAGTCGGAGTATTTCCAGCTCTTAAATTAGGTGTGTTGTTTGTAAAACAGATAAGTAAACCTTTGGCAAAGTTTCTTGTCACTCAAGCAAAGAACCATCCACTTTTTAGGACGTACGTTATTATACCACCCGCTCAGTGTAAGTGTATTCTTGATCAGTTCAAAGACACACACGTTTTACATCTTAAAATATTAAGCTCAATGTTTTACAGTTTATCATTGGGCAGAAGTGAAAACAAAAATGTATGTGATGAATCTCGGTAAGCCTACAAAAGTGGCGAAACTAAATGAGAACATGGCGATTGAGCTGGGTGCTAGTTTGTTAGGTGAGGCAATCATCTTCAGCATAGCTGGTGGCTGTTTGATATTTGAATATAACAGACAGGTGACAAAGGAGGCCAAAAAGGAAGAAGTTCGACAAATGCAAATACAGAAATTCACAGATGACATTCAGGCATTGTACAACACTGTATTGCGACAGGAGTCGCAGATTACTTATTTGCAAGATGCAGTTAATGAATTAGCCAAGCACACAAAGTACAAGCTAAAGACACCCGAAATAGTATCGCCACAGACGAAAAGCAATAATTTTGACGACAATACAGAAGAGAGAAGTAACAAGAATAGTGAAAATATAGTAGAAGCAAATGCAGAAAGTGAGAACAAATCATTGATACAACGTGCTATAGTATATTATAACAATGAATTGAAAGGAGACAAGCTTAGATAATTTTTTTTTTTTTTTTTTAATCATTTTCTTTGGAATATCTATACAACACGAGTATTTATACGGCAAAGATATAGTTGGTATTGGTTTTAAGAAAAAATATCTGTAACACTGCATATAATTGTGTGACATCTATGTACCAGAGTTACATTAGTTATGCACACAAATTTAGATATGTGGTGTGTGTTGTTTAGACATTTATTTTTGCCTTGTATTTAGATAATTTTAAATGTATATATGTGTGATATTAAATTTACATGAAAGTTTATGTATTATAATTATGTAATTATTTTACATATCACTTGTAATATTTTTTTACATTTTCGATAACCGTACAGTATTTTTTCACTTTCCCTTTTCCTTTATTCAGTGATTTGAGATGACCAATCAGAAGGATCCGGCCGGCGAGCAGCTTCACTCCGATTGGTTAATCGATCTCAGTAATTCCAAGTTTGCAGTGTAATACGGGCTGAAGAATTGATAAAAGTGGATAAGAATTTTCGTACAGACTACGTAAGGACTCGGCTGTTAAAAATACGAGTTTAATTCGTGAGCCATAACTAAAAACATGCTATATAAGCAGTTGGAAGCATTTAAACAAGAATTATACACATGTGTCAGTTCTGACAATTTAAAACCCTGTTGTCAATGTGCGTCAGTTGCACGCACATGTGTGTGAAGTATCGTGTTGTACATGTTCATTTTTGACAATTTAGAAATTTCTTGATAAAATGTTTATGGAACGGTTATTCCAGTCTACGGATCGCGAATTAGCAGAAAAATATAAAAAACGATGGCTCGAATCAGGTCAAAATTATTTGTTCTACTTGTGGGGGTTAACTATGCACTTGTTTCTGTTGTGGGGAGTGCTTGATGTTAATTTTCACTCACCGATCATCAAGGAATTGCCGGTTGTGCCGGCGCCGATTGGGGCACCGGCTAAAAGGATGTTGCTCTTTGTCGCGGATGGTCTGAGATTTCAGACGTTCATAGACAAGCCACCACCTTACCTCAGGTATTGTCAGATAGTCGTCATTTTCAAAAACCTAACAGAGAAGATAGACTTGTTAAAATATTTATTTTTTTTATTTTTTTTATTTCACTTTATTAGATTTATTCTTCAGGAATGTGATGGAAAACAAAGGTGTCTGGGGAATATCTCACACAAGAGTACCCACAGAATCAAGACCGGGACATGTGGCAATTGCTGCAGGACTGTATGAGGATCCTAGTGCTATTTTCAAAGGATGGCAAGAAAATCCAGTGGATTTCGATTCCGTTTTTAATCAGAGCCATGCTACTTGGGCTTGGGGCAGTCCAGATATAATTCCAATATTTACAAAAGGTATTCTAAAAGAAGATGATAGTGTTTGCAATTTTTTTCATCTCTCTGATTGTGCACTCTCAGGTGGCAAACAAAATGTTCATGGAAAAAGTTATCCTCCCTCATGGCAAAATTTTGATGCAAATTTGAATAATGAAATCACGCGACTGGACTCATGGGTGTTCAAAGAATATCTGGAATGGTTGCAGTCTTCAACAGCCGAAACAGTGAGAAGTCAACATGGAATTATTTTGTTCTTCCATCTACTTGGATGTGACACTTTGGGACACGCGAAGAAACCACATTCCAAGTAGTTAAAACCTGTAAAATGTTTTTGAGATACAAGTGCGGATTTATTGACAGAAAATAAATAATTGTTTCTAGAGAATATGTGAATAATATGAATTACGTCGATCAGAGGATTAAAGAGATTGTGAACGCGACAGAAAGCTTTTTTGGCAATGGCACCACCGCTTATGTATTCACGGCGGATCATGGAATGACAGATTGGGGATCTCATGGAAGTGGTTTGCCGTCTGAGACTGAAACGCCGTTGATTGTTTGGGGAGCGGGAATAAAATCCTCTGGTTTCCGTCAAGATGTTGAACAAGCGAGCATAGCTCCTCTTATAGCATCTCTAATAGGAATTTCTGTACCTGTGAATAACGAAGCAAGTGTTTGCATAAAAAATTCTTAGAATTCATAATGTAACATGCGTATTTACGCGTATAATACTCTCTACAGGGTGCGTTACCGTGGCAGTATTTCGATGTTTCCTATCACAAGTATGTTGGCCAGTATTTACTGAGTAACGCGAAGCAACTTGGTCATCAAGTGACTGGAAATCGCGCAATAAGTTGCGAAAGTAATGGTCACAGTGACTTGCGAGAGATAAAGTTGAATGACAAAGTTCGCAGAGCTGCTGAATATCTTGATAAAGGAAATGTAATGGAAGGAATTCGAGAAGGCGACGAAGCGATCACATTCGGCAAGGAAGCCTTATCGTATTTCCGACAGTATCAGCGAACGCGATTTTTTATATATTTGTCAATAATGTGGCTCGGTTGGATACTTGTGTTATTTTTGAAAATTGTTAATGTAAAAACTCGATATTCTATCTCTCCATTGCGACATTCTCTGTCGCAATTAACGAATATCGGATTTGCAGTTCTACTAATGATAACTCTAGTTAGCCACATAGGTAAGAGAGACATTATTCTCGAAGCAAATAAGATAATGGTAAAAAAATGGTTCGTTTTATATCAAGTTTTGTATAAATTAATGTTTCTGTTTGCAGTGTCTGATTGCAACAATTGGAGATTACCGTGCTACGCGATGTTCGCCATAATATCCGTGTGGTTTGCCGTTATCACTCTGATCACGTCAACACCCGTGTTTGTAAAACGAAGCAATCGGAAACTTTCCATAGATATTGGGGGCACATTGTTTCTGTTATCGATACTATTTGTTGGACTGACGTACAGATTTGCACTTAGCGTAGGCGTATTATCTTCAGTGCTGATACGAAAAGCAAAGGCAAAACGTGTGCCTCCTCTTATGGTTTTCACGTCCGTAGCGCTGTGTGTGTTTCCACTGCTCCCAGTTGTGGAACCATACCCACGCGTCTATGTTGTGTAAGTGATTACATAATGAAAAACACGTTCCACATAAAAACAAAAGCTTTATGAATGTATTATGTTCAGGATTCTTGGCATATGTATGGCAATGACGATAATGTTCATCAACGAGTCATCGTGGGGTCGAAGAGTGATTGAAATTGTACGTTTAGTCGTCACGAGTCTCGTGTACACCGAGTTCATTGACGGTCGATACTGGATATCGTGGATTATTCTGCTAACTACGCCGTTGTGCATCTGGCTTTATCCAATGTCAATCCAGAAAAGAACGCTGGGTATAATGCTCGGATTTTTCTGCCCGCTCACGTTATTGTCCGCATCCTATGAGCCGCTGTTTTTCCTGATACTCACGCTTAATTTACTCAGTTGGCTGGAAGTCGCCCCGAGTACTTCGAAGAGCCCAGAAGACATGCGGAAGATCACGAGAGACTTGTTCAAGGCTGCGTTTTTTGTATCCTTTTCTTAGAAGCGTTTCACAAGAAACGTGCTTATTTAAACGTCCTAGTTGTTTTTATTAATATGTATATTATCCTGAATATTTGATCATAGATGCTGTACATACTGTTGTGTTTCTTCGGCACGGGTAACATGGCAAGCATCAGTTCGTTTGACCCATCTTGGACGCGTCACTTCGTCACTGTTTTCTCCCCGTTTTTAATGACATCTTTAATACTTTTCAAACTCAGCATTCCTTTGGTGATAGTTGGATGCGTGAGCTACTCTCTGGAATCCGAAGAACACAAGAAGCCTATTACATTAGCTATTCTTTTTCTAGGCGATTGTCTATCGCTGCCTTTGATGCATTGCGTCACGCCTTACGGCAGTTGGCTCGACATCGGTAGCGCCATCAGTAAATTTATCATTGCTATCTCTCTTCCTTGTCTCTTCGTACTGGTACGATGTCTTTCACGTCCGTTGATGAAATTAAATTTTAACCGATTTCAGATAAATTTGATACCTCAGAAGAAGCATGTAGTATAATTGCTGTTTTTGTACACTATATATAATATTGCGATAAATTACAATTAAATTATTTTGGTTTCTATTGGACCAAAGATAGAAGTAAACCGATAGTTCAAGTTTGTATTGTTAGCGCAGTCGTTTTTATGTAGAGCCTACATACTATTTGTATATTTTTCACATAAAAATAAGATAAATTTTAAATCGAGAGAACCAATTCGAGCTAAAACTCGTCAATTTTGTATTAGGTAATTTTATAGATACTTGTCTTTTAAATTATATTTATTTTGAAAATAGTTGTATTGATTTCATCAATATTCAAGACTGATCAATTATTAAATCAATTATCAGTCAAATCATATTAAGTTATGTATAATTATATATGATGCAGATTTGCTCAAGTAATCTAATATCATAGTAAGTATGGTTTTATATCTCAAACAAATTTTTTATCTCCTATAATATAATACATGATTAAAAATAAATGATACATAGCAGAAATTCTCAAATTATTATATATCGTGCGAAATCTTTAGTGTTGTTTGACAGGCGTACATTTCGCGAAACACGGCCGCTTTTTTTTCTTTTTTTTTTTTTAACTATGTTCTGCATTATAAGTTAGGAAAAAAACCATAATTCTTTCTCTCACACGCACAAGATTCGAGTTGTTTAACAACACAGTTAAAAAAATGGTTTACAATTTTACACAGAATGAGAGCATACGTGAAGAGTTTAAAATTTAAACTCTTTATACTTCTTAGACGTTTTTGTCTCTTGGATTTGCTGACGTTTGCGTTTGCTCTGAAACAGAAACGATAATATATATGATAAGATAATATATAATACACAAGAACAAATGTTTTTTATTAAAAAATTCGAACTCTTATTTAATGTCATATTTACCTTTTGTCGTTGCACATGATCTTGCAGCATGTCTGATAGATCTTCTCTTCTAAGATGCGCTTGTCGCGATCTCATCGTCTCCTCGTATCTGGATGCCATTGCCTCAGAGTCAAGATCCAACTCGCTAGGGTCCAGAGTCAACTCCACTGCTCCATCTTTTTCGGCTCGTGCGTCGCTGGCGCTGCCGCTGATTCCGCCGCGACGTGCGGCAATCACGGACGGTGGCGCTTGACCACCTGCTGCGCCCGTCATGTCGTACACGTGCGTGCTGCCCATCATGCTGGCACCTAGACCCTCCGTACGACGCTCTTGTAGTACTGTGTAAAGCGCGGGCGTATCACCGCCTTCCATTTCGCTCTCAATTTTCTTCTTTCTCAACTCGATAGTCTCCGGAGTTTCTAGACCAGCCGGGATCGACGTGATGCCACTCGGTGTGATTAAACCTTCGGCACCAGGCGTAACTAAACCGCTTGCATCACCGTCGCCGTCCTTGCCTTCGCCTTCGCCACCTTCGCCGCCCTCGTCCGCGTCCTCGTCTTCATCTTCCTCGCCTGATGACTCCGACTCTGGTTCGCCCCACATACCACGGTCGATTTCCTCATCCATCGCGTCTGCACCGGATGTGCGAGATATACCGAATACATCGCCGTAAAGCGGCCTTCCCGTTTCGTCGACCGGTGGTTTTCCCCACCCACCCGCGTGATATCCGAACGCGCAGCCTTCTGGAATAGGTGCATTTAGACCAGGGATCTTTAAATTCGGATAACTCGGTGGTGGACCATAACGCTGCATAGCTATGAGCCACGGAGGCGGTACTTTCTGACAATTCGGACCAACCGGCATTCCCAGAGCTGTACGCAGTTCGTCCGACAACTCGCCAGGTTTCTTCTCTTTCAAACGGGTCTCAAACTCCTTGCCCTCGTAGTACAAGTCACCGTGAATCGTCATGCGCGGCTTCGTCTGCCACTTGAAGAATGCGTCGTGCAGCTTCTGATAGTCGATGTCAATTTTACCCAGTTTTGGTCTCGCACGCTCCCGCATCTTTGCTTTCAACGTACGCGTATCGTCTCGCTCCTGCAGGCTTGCCCTCATTTCCGTAATACCGGTGCGCTTAATAAAGTCGGGTAAGTCAAAGGGTGGTTTCTCTATACCTCGTTTGCCTTGCAAGTACTTTCGTTTGAAACACCAGTGCCTGGGTACTGGGACCGTGTTTCGATGCGCTTTCAATTGCACGAGCAACTTTGGATCTCGCGCCGTGACGTCGTGCATCTCGACCACGTCAGGACGACCCACTAATTGCTTAAGTTCCGCCACACTCAGTCGCGTGAGTCTCTTGAGCTTTCGTTTGGACAAACGCGGAGCGCCGTTCTCACCTGTACCTTGCTGTTGTTGTTGCTGATTCGCATCGTCGTCAAAATCGTCCAATAACGGTACCTTGCTGGGCACACCGGTGCCAGCGGTCTGTACATTCATTACTGGCGGATACTGCCCGATAGGTTCACCCTTATCGGATGCATCATTACCGGTCGGTTCCGGTTCTGATAACTTAAATGCTTCAAAGACTCTAGCAAATTGTCGATACATCGGTTCCAAGTCATTTATGCTTGGTATATCTTGTATATACTCTATTTGTACATCTTCCTTATTCTTATTCTCTTCTGCGTTATCCTTCTTTTGTTCCGTATCTTTCTTTTCAACATTGTGTCTTTTCCTTTTTGATTTTTTCTTCTTTTTTGTTTTGCCTGACTTAGGTTCCACCTTTTCTGTGGTCTGTTCCAGTTCCGTTATGACATCTTCGATTTGGGGAACGTCGTCGTTGTCGTCGTTCGGTGATTTACTCACGGTAACAACGTCGTTGGGATCTCCGCCTACTTCCTTGGCTCTTTCCGTTTTGAATGCTAACGCCTGCTCCAATGCAGCTGGAAGTTTGACGGAATTGCCATCCCCTTCTCCGATTCCATTGTCCGTATTCTGATTCTGTAGTTCCGACGGAGGGGCCACTTTCAGACTCAGAAGACTCGGTAGAGTTTTAGTGTCCATGGCTGAAACACAAACCGTGATTAGAGGATAACCTCAACAAACATCGCCGATTCGAACGTTCTTATCTATGTTGTTTCACTGATTGAATCGGCGATTTCCTTATGCAATTATAAGAGAGATTTAAAACATCGTGTCTAAACATACCTTAATGCTTTTTTTGTAGAGTTAATTCAATACATATATGTAGACAGATGCATGTACACACGGCGTCAAAAATTCGCGGAGTAGGCGCGGGGATCGGAGGGCAAGCGGGGGGGTTCCTCGTAGCGCCAACGGGCGCCGTACGAACTAAGTAGTAGTCCACAACTACGT
>NW_018020850.1:50067-98266 GCF_002006095.1 Pseudomyrmex gracilis | reverse complement strand
CTTAGTTCGTACGGCGCCCGTTGGCGCTACGAGGAACCCCCCCGCTTGCCCTCCGATCCCCGCGCCTACTCCGCGAATTTTTGACGCCGTGTGTATCTTCGCGCACGAATACGTGTTTATTTTTTGCTGTCCATTAAAACCTCATTATCGATTACCACTTTTTTTTTATACGCAAACGTTGGAGCCAAAGAAAATGATAAAAATGTGTTGCGCAAGAATCTATTTCTCTTTTTCTTTTATTTAAAATATATAGAAATAACAGCGCGCGAGCGAAACGTCCGCATTCTCGCAAACGCGGTAATTCTAATAGGAAACAGAAGTCCGTGTGAAAAGTAGCGTAATCTGCGTTCCGATATTAACTGTCAGTACTGAAAATCAATAGCATATGTGACGTGAAGTATAGATTTTTAGTACTGGCAGTGAATATCGGAACACAGTCGCGGTGACCGGTATTAGACCGGGTTTACAACAGCTTGGCGCAGATAGTTTGTCACAAAATCGACCAATCGCGTCGATGGTCACTCGACAAAGCGATTGGTCAATTCTGTTAAAGAAAACGATCTTTTTATTTTATTATTTTTTTTTTAGAAGAAAATCGAAATTTCTCATTAAAACTCGAGAAGAGAAGAGCGAAAGTAAAGCAAAATCTTGTAAACTCAGTTTTTTACTTGGTGAGCAAACATTGGGTGCGTTCAGACAACTCAACGGTTGAGAGATCATCACTTATGACAGGACTATTCTTCAAAATCTGCCGCTGTTCCAAAAGTATGATCCAATCAGAAGTGATTATCTCTCAACCGTTGTGCAACTGTTGAGTTGTCTGAACGCACCCATTCATGAGTGATTGGTCACTCCGGACAGTCAACCGACACGCGAATGGTCAATTACGTTAACATCAGTAGGTGCGTTCAGACAACTCAACGGTTGCACAACGGTTGAGAGATAGGGTGCGTTCAGACAACTCAACAGTTGCACAACGGTTAAGAGATAATCACTTCTGATTGGATCATACTTTTGGAACCGCAGCAGATTTTGAAGAATAGTCCTGTCATAAGTGATGATCTCTCAACCGTTGAGTTGTCTGAACGCACCCATAATCACTTCTGATTGGATCATACTTTTGGAACCGCGGCAGATTTTGAAGAATAGTCCTATCATAAGTGATGACCTCTCAACCGTTGAATTGTCTGAACGCACCCAGTATCATCAACGTTGATTAACTTACTCGATCGAAATCGGCCAATCGCAACTTTGGTTTGCCAGAAACACCGATGTGATTGGGAAATTTCGTTGAATCGGGTTACCAATCGAGGTTGACAACATTGAGTTGACAAGCACTGGCCATTGGAACTGTACACTTAGAATTTTCCGATTGCGCACGCGCACGAGCGGCGCTGCCCTCCAGCGCGGGTTCGGCGTCACTCTTTCATTGGAGAGGACGGAAAAAGGCAATCTCGGACATTAGCGGATATCGACCGAGCATTGCGACTTTCGTATCGCTTGTTAATTTTCGCCGCTAAGAACCTCATTAGAAAACAGTCGTAGGTATGTCAATAATCGAGCGAGAAATGATAACCGCCGGATTTACACACACGTATGCGTATTTGCGTTCTCTAAGTCTGTGCTTCGCTGTGTGCGCTCTTCTCCGCGACAATAACCGCTCTTTCTTTATCCCGTTCTTCTCCTCCCTGCCCCCTTCCTCGTTGGCCATATTGCTGTCCGTTGATAAATTCACGGAATTTTCGTACCGACTGGTGAGCAGAGTTTCTCGCGCGAGAATCGGCCTCTGATAGTATCGAAGAGGATTAGGTTTGTTATTTTTTTTAAAATATTTCGATGAGAGGATGCCGCGAACTGCCGCGAGAAATCGCGTAACCCCGACGAGACGTGCGTTCGATCACAATAGCTGAGATGGTATCCCGTCGCACAATGCGCAACTCTCGTTTTCGATGTTGTTTCTCACGGGATATTTCATATTCGCGTTTGTCGCGCGGTTTTAGCAGCTTTCAGCAACCTTTTTGGTTTTTCGCAAACAGCAAGAACTCGCTAAGCGTTGTGTAGTCCACAGTGCATACAATGCGTCTTTGAGATATGTATGATAAGTTTCTATCTGTTTTGTGTCAGTACATGTGTATTGTTTTTAGCATTAACACGTCCTGTGTCTTGTGAGTTACTTGGGATCTTGCGAGGCTTTTTCAATAAAAATTTAGAGAATACAAAATTTATCATTTAACATCTTGACATGGAATATGTTAAATTGTTCCTTAATTTGTTTTTCTATAAGTTAACTTTAGGATAGAGTTTACGTTTATGTTTCTTTAGATTTACAGAGTGGTGCGAGGATTTATTCCAAGAATGGAATTATCATCAGAGATATTGGGAAATATAGTTATCGATAATAAAAATGTCATGGAAATATTGAAGGACAATGAAAGTGTTACGGAAGAGGACATTATATTTGAGTCTGAGGTGACCGAAGAATCTGAGGATGCTGAGATTGAGGAGATTATAGAAATAATCGAAGAAGTTGAGGAATGTGATGATGAATCTTCGGATCATGAAAAGTCTTCATCGAAGAATAAAGTGACGGATGCAAAAACAAATGAAACAACAGAGAAAAATGATGATGCGAATAAGAACAACATAGAACTCTACAGCTTTGATGAGGACAATTCCATGTTTGTCATAGAATCTACAAATGAGGAAACAGCCAAGAGCCAGAATATCAGCGGACAAAAGACTATTAATAAGCAAGTTATAACGTATGATGTTGACGAAGACTGGCAGGATGAGGATTTGGAGCGCATAGAATTGGATAATAATTCCGAAATAGTAGACAGTAATTGCGAGAGTAATTTACAGTCTAACAAAAAACATGTAAATAATCAAAATGTCTTACTGCAATCAAATAGATTAGATTTAAGAAATGTTGTAAATAATATTGAAGACGACAACGAAACACCTCATGAGATCGTCAAAAATGTAGAGAACAATTTATTGTACACCGTGCTCGGAACGAAGAAACAAGATACTTCTGCGAAGCAACAACAGGATAAACTTTCAGATGCACAATTTTTAAAGGTTGATACATATAAAAAATACTGCTTTATGGCATTTAAAATATCGGTCTTTTCGTAAATGTTACTGTATAATCGTTTTAGATGGAACGACTTGATGAAAACACTATACCGGTCGAGGGTACAATCTATTATGAAGGAGATAACATGGAGACACTATATGTAGCGCAAGCTATGGAAGATACCGAACAATATCAGTATGATAATACGGCAATAGAGCAGGAATCTGAATCTATGTCTTGGGAGGCAACAAATCCAGAATCTATTGAAGCTCAAGAAGAAAATTCTCAGGTATGATATCTTTAATATTGGGTTCTAATAATCCAATAAAAAGAGTTGACGTTTATATAACTGTTATATCACCAAGTATATTAGAGATGTTATTTTTCAGGATCAGATATTCTTGCATGAGGATGAAGAAGGTCAGTTATACTTTAAGGATGCCAGTGGTACTTTGCAACCAGTGTATTTGACCGAAGATGGCAATTATGCAATTGCTGAAACCAATAATGAAGATCACACTGTTAAAGAATCGCCATCAAAATCGCAGCAGAATAACAGCATGGAAGAAGACGCTTTTATTTTGCCCGAACTTGATTCTAAATCCTCTAGCAAACAGGTATTGTTCATTAAACACTCTCATGATTTTGTACATCTATTAAAAGGCTTCGTGCGTTCTATTCTATTTAATTTTATAATTCGCCAGACAACGAGTAATGCAGTGTCACCGTCGTCGATTCAAGATCTTGAGAACGAAGACAATACCGTAACTATATCCTTAATAATATCAGAAGATGAACACGGACAAAAAAGAACTCAAGTTATCATACCAACGACCGACAATTTGAAGTGCGATATTTGTAACAAATCCTTCAAAACGTCGTTCCAATTACTCAGACACAATAGACTAAAACATGCTCGTGAGGAAGATATAACTACAAGAAATTTTCCTTGTGATTTGTGTCCTAAAAGGCAGGTTAAATGTTCAGTAACTGACGCATATCAATATTCACATTGCACATATCTCTGTACGGGTTCTATATTTTATGATTTATATTATATATATTATTTTCTCTAATATATTTTATTCGATAATAGTCTTAGTAATTTGTTTATTTTATTTTTCACAGATATCCAGATCAGACTTCTCTCGCCCGTCACAGAAAGACTCACACCGGTGACCGACCGTTTCAATGCTTAGAGTGTCACAAGAACTTCCCTACGTCCACGGCGTTGCGTCGTCACTTGACGCAACATATATCTCAATCGCGACCACTTCCTTGCATCTATTGCGGTCGGAGATTCATAGACAAAGCCAGTCTAGCGAAACACGAGGAGTCCCATATGCCAAACGACCAGCGCAAATACACGTGCGACATATGTCAGAAGACCTTCTATCACATAACTGATCTGAGCATGCACAAGAAATATCACGAGCCCGACAAAAAGTTCGATTGCGAAGTGTGCGGTCGCGAGTTCAACAGATTGAATAATCTGCAGAGACACATGATGGTGCATCAGCAAGTATGTGTGCGTGCCCAATTATTTTAATTTATATACTTTGTTTCTTAGTTTTTCCTTGATATATATTCAGAAAAAGTACTCCGAATGTAATTTGATGTCTTTCGTACAATGCAGCTGCAATTTTACTTCGATCTGTTAAGTTGTTATTTTTCTTTTCCACGTAGCAAAAGGGTGGCAACGAAGAGATACTTTCCTGCGACGTATGTGGGATCACGTACAAATTCATGAGTTCGTTGACAAGGCACATGGTAACTACGCACATGAATCCCGAAAAACTGAGAAAACAAGCGGAAGAGCAGCGACGAAAACGAGAAAACAGTTACCGAAAGTATTTAGAGAATCGAAAGATGTACGAAACTCAGCAGCAATCTCCATATGGTACAAAGCGTAATTATCATCACAACGCGCGTCTGCTTACCGGAAATAATGACGAAACAGCTTGACTTAAATTTTCTCGTAGTTTACTGACAGTCTTGTAAACTGCAGTGGTAAGATCGTTTGTGAAATTGTTTTGTGAAAAAAAGATAACGTACATTATTTTTTCCTCACGAGAGAAAATAGACCTCGATTTTCGCCAGATCTCTTCTTTAGAATCTAAGATAAATCTATAAATCTCTTGTGGTTTGTGAATTGATTCAATTAATGACGAATTGTCTTACATCACAAAGATAAATTTTTATTCGAATTTCCATTAATTTGAAAAATGTTAACGATAAAAACGTTTGAATAGATACAAAACTAGAAAAACGATGAACATTTATATTAAACCGCATTTGTATAGAAGTATGCTTGCTGAATTGAAAAAACTATTTCTTTTGTTTCTGTGTTACAACCAGTTTCATGATAAAACTGAACTCTTTGCATTAGTTTATACAATCCTCTTTAGTGTTAAGTAACTTTATTTCTTGCTTTTATTACCTAGATACGCAGACCGAGATCATTCTCTCGTGAAGTATGTAAGTATACATGTGTGCATAACGCGAGCATATTTCTGTATTGTCGATTGGTGTAAAAAAAAAGAAAAAAAAAATACAGGTATGCATTTATGAATAGATCAACAAACTATAAAATATGTAGATGTGCTCGCATTAATATTAATATATGATGAAGTGGATATTATATATATATATATGTGAAATATATATTATATATTATACATATATATACATATATATGAAATATATAGAAGAGAGAATGTATACACTAAAAACATATACCTATATTACATATATATATATATATATGTATATATATATACATACAAAATACACACGTACGTAGAAATAAGATAGATTAAAATACTTTCTTCATCTCTCTTGTGGATATACATTAAATGAAGATTTAAAATAAAATTGTATCATTTATATAAAAATGTTTCAAACGTGCCTTAATCGCTCATTTAAATGATGTCTCTATAAAATGCATGTTTGATGTCGCGCAATGAAGAAACAGGAGAGAGATACTTCAAGTAATAATCTATTTATAAATAATATTTAAATATAAATTTTATTCCTAGTTATTTAACAATAATTATCTATGACAATATATCTATTTCTTTTTTAAATCTGAGTTGATAATAAGTTTTCTTATTAATTTGCTGTGCACATTCTTTTGACAGATTTTAATGTTAAGAAATAAGAGAATAAGATTTCAACAGAATGATTTTTGCTTGTGATAAATAAAAATGTTATACAAAATGGAGGAAAATACGACAAAATAACCGGATATTGGATTTAAATAGCTTTAATCAGAATCCGAACCCGAGCTTGCATCCGATTCATATTCCCCGACGTTTATGGTAAACTTATATTCCTGATCGCAACCGAGATAGGCGTCGCTCATAAAGTACAAAGTGTAGGAATGTTGACCGGGTGCCGGAGCAACAAAGTCCAATTTAATTTTCGCTTTTTGTTGTAACGTCAGCCGTTTGATAGACAATAGCGAGTTACTCTTCGGATCACCGATTACCACCCACCAGCCTTCCTCACGTTTCTGCGGGAAGAACGGAGCGACGACCGGTCCGGTGACCTCGTCCTCACGTTCCAATTGTACAATCACATTCACAGTGCCACCGCTGTGAAGCTTGTCCTTATCTTGCACCTCGTAAGACATCTCGATGTTAGGATAACGATTGCAGAATTTAGCAACATCCGCCATCTGCGCGTCGGTCAGTTGCAACAATCGATTTCTGTCGTCATCCTCGAGCTCCATCACGTCAAACACCGTTTCCACGCCTTTGTCGGTGCAACGTTTAATGGTTTCTGCGGTGAAATGCGGTAGTTGTTTCAGATAAGAGTCCTTGGACCACATTGCTTGCGTCACCATCTGCGCAAGTTCCATAGCAGCGACGGCAGGTGCTAACCATCCAGAAGAGCTCAGCACATCGACGCAGGCTTGTATTAATCTCACGGCTTTGCCCAGCACCAGTTCGGTATCTTTCTGCAATTCTGGACCAAGCTGTATCCTCGATAGATGAGCCTGTAGCAGAAGCTGTGCCTTCACATGAGGATCGGCCATTCTTGTGACCTGTGGCGCATGAGGTAGACGCGCAGCCAGACTTCTAAGTAAATTCTCTTCTCTCTGTCGCACCGGAACGCTTTCGTATTCAGCAGCTGCCGAAATAATTTCTAATAAACCTCTGATCTTCGTCTTGTTGTTGAGAGACAAGCTGAACAATTCGATAGTGGCGTAATTGATGTAATAATAAGCAGCAATCATTCCCAAATTGAGCGGCAAGGTGTCCATTTCATCTTCTATGGCGACGCATTTGGCCTGTTCCAAGTCTGTTAATGTGCTTTCGACCAGTTCGGATAAATGATCCGAGAGATGCCGATGCGTAACACCTTGCAGACCGTAATAGTTAGGATTTTGAGTAAGTCGTCGATAAAGGAAAGTCCACGTGAGATAATCGACGGCGTCCTGCTTGTTCTCGATCGTTTTCGTAACGATCTCCGCGTTGAAGTGATCGTGGAGCCGGCGATCTAGATGACTCTCCACTGGTAACGGTTCGTTCAAGAATTTTTTGAAGAAATCTTTCTTCGAGCTCTGACACAAGAGCACGCACTTGGCGTCTTCATCCTCCAGCGGACGATTGGCTCGCGCCACCATCTGCAAAACATCAGTGATCGGATAGTCCTCGTACGCGTGCGTTTTACCGTTGTAACATTGTGTGTCCATAACCACAACAAGATGCGAATTAATAGATAGACCCCAGCAAAGATCCCTCGTCGCGACTGCCACTTGGATAGCGCCGCTGTCAAATAGTTGTTCCACTAAGCGACGATCGTCAGTAGATAAACCCTCGTGAAGATAAGCCACGCCTTGTGATAGAGTTTCTTTCAATGTTTTGTCGACCATCCGGTCGAGGAACGGCTTGATGTCGGCCTCTTCCGCATGGAAGAACCTCGATGGTTGACCCTCGGCCGCCGTGAACGTCAATAGATCAATAGCTGTTAATCTTGCTTGTCGTCGAGTAGGTACAAACACAATCACCGGCTTATGCTCGGCATGTCGTAGAATCGCGTTGTATACCGGTTTCGCCATGGCGGCCAATCTTGACGCGTTATGAGTTACATTTATACCTTGTACATGCAACTCTAGAGGCACCGGTCGCACAGACGGGTGGAAATTGAAGGTCGCTGCCGCTGGCGCACCTAACCATTGAGCTGCGTCCTTTGCGTCGGCCAACGAAGCAGACAACGCTATTATTCTGGTGGGTTTGTCGAGTTGCGAGGAGATATAACGCGCTCGTGAGCACGCGACCTCCAGTACAGGACCCTCTTCGCCACCGATCAGCTGTAGCTCGTCTACGATAAACAACTGTATGTTCTGCACGTTTTTCCGTTGTTTCCATCTACGTGACAACACATCCCATTTGTCTGCTGTAGTAATAATGATCTGTCCTTTGGCCAGCAGTTTCAAATCCGTTCCCGTCTCACCGGTCAGAAGAACGACCTTTCTGCCCAGTTGTTGATTGAATTTCACTGTCCAATCGGCGTAGATCAGTTCAGCCAAGGCCTCTTTGCTCACCATGTACACGCAACGACCGTCCGGGTTTTGCGTTAGCAATCTTAGCACCGCAAATTCCGCAATGGTCGTCTTTCCCGAACCCGTGGGCGCACCGACGAATACATTATCGTCCGAATTGTAGACCGCATTGAACACTTGCGTTTGAATCGGATTGAATTGCGGAAACTCGGAGTAGATGCTCTCGAATTTGGTATTTCGCAGCGCCGTGATTGGTAACGCTTGCAGATCCAGCAGTTCCGTAGGAGGTAGATTTTTTTCCGGTAGTATCAGATGTCGAAAACTCACGGGCAATTGCGTCTCCGCGCCGATCCATCGATCAGACACAACTCGCAGGAAATATTGCGGCGGCAGAGGCTCGAACACCGGTACGAAGAATTTGATTATGTGTTCGTCGGTTGCGTACTTTGCTTTCAGTAAGAAGTACTCGTGATGCAATATCACTTCCGAGTCCACGTCCTCGACCAGGATCCAAAACGCTTCCGACATACCGTGAATCTTTTCGTCCCACTGGAAATCCGGCGTAATAGTGAGCACAACACGTAGGGTGGAGCGCGTGATAGGCTGAATATGCGTCGACAGACATAATTTCGGGAACTGATGAACGTACTTATGAATTGTCTTGCCCAGTTTCGGCACGCGAATCAATTCTCCGATCTCGTTGGGGCCCAAATCGTATAATCTTTCCCACGGGAAGTTCTTTTTTTCAATTTTCTTGACGATCTCCTCTGGCATCTTGCGAAACTGTCTGAGCGGCGACATGGACTGCCACATTCTACGATCGATCATCTTGCAAAGGGACAAACATTTGTCCGCCAGTTGAGCCCAACCACGAAACAGGACTATCTCGAAGATAGCTCTCATAAGACGAGAAGCGGATTGTGTCACGAACACCATGTCAGACATTAGAGCAAATCCTTCGAGTTTCAATTGCGAGATATACGCTTGCAAAAGAACATTCACCTTTGCGCTCGGTTCTTCGATGCTCTCTTTCACCGGAATCGGCACTCTCTCCATCAGTTTTTGTAACTCCAATTTTTCCTCTTCTCTGACATTTATGTTCTTGAATTCGCTGGACAGTGAGAACACGCGGAACAATTCTATCTCGCTCAACGTGCGTTTCAGCAACTGATTGTACGTGGACATTGTGTCATGAGTGCAATAATAATGAGACGCTATTCTGCCTAACTCGGTCGCCTGAAAGTTGCCGGATTTACGATCGTATTTGATCAAGCCGCTACGATCCAATCCGATGGCGGCCGAATGGATCAGATCAGCTCTGTGTAGTTCCAACAGAGGATCCTGTTTCAGCTTATCGTGACTTATTCCGTACAGAGTCGGACAACGAAGCATTCTGATGTAAAGATAAGTATAGCCAAGCCAGGTGACCGCATCTCTGATGTTTTGAATTGTACCCAGCACCACCTCCGCGTTCAACATGTCGGACATCTTACTAATCAATTGTGATTCGATGGGAAGTTGTTGATTCAAAAGAGACAGGTAATACTGCAATTCGCTGTGATTTGTTATGAGAATACCCTCGCCCTTGGTGTCGTATTGCGGTCGACCGGCTCGTCCCAACATTTGCAGAACATCCAGAGCGCCTAACTCCACCCATCTGCCCTTCTCTGGATTATAGATTTGCGTTCCCTTGATGATTACGGTGTGAGCCGGTAGATTAACGCCCCAAGCTAAAGTAGCTGTAGACACAAGAACCTGTATATGTCTGTCAGCGAACAGATCTTCTACCAGAGTACGATCCACTCGAGTCATCCCGGCATGATGAATCGCGAAACCGTACGGCAACAAGTCCTTGAGCTCTTGATTCTTCACTTGCTCCGCTTCCGTTCGCAGAACCTCCATCGATGCGGAACCTTCTCTGAGAAACTGACCCAGAGTATCCTTCTCTAGACACATGTCTCTGATGGCGCGCGCCGTTTTGCCGGTTTCCTTGCGAGAGTGCACGAATATCAAGACCTGATTTCTGCCGGCATGCTCCATAGTTTTCTCATAAACGATCTCGTTCATCACCTGAAAGCGCTTCAACGCTTTTTTCTCGGTGACGCCGATGTACTGCTGTTCCAGAGCCACGGGACGGAAACTGTTGTCGAAGTAGAACAGCCCCGTTTCCGGTTTGATACGTAAAAACGCCGCAACGTCTTGATAATTGGGTAATGTAGCCGACAATCCGACGAGTCGCACATCCTCTTGGGTAGTTTCGATGTTTCGTATCGTCCTTGCGACCAATGCCTCCAGGACAGGACCTCTCTCGTCGTGCAACAAATGAATCTCATCGATAATGATCAGTCGCACCAGCGACGTGAAGGTTTTCTCGCCACCCTTTCTCGTTATAATATCCCATTTCTCCGGAGTGCACACTATCACCTGCGTAGCGGCAATTTGCTCCCGCGTCAACTGATGATCACCCGTTAACTCGGAGACGGTGAGATTGTACGTCGACAGTCGCTTGCGGAAGTTGCCAACCATTTCCTGAACCAGTGAACGCATCGGTGCGACGTAAATCACTTTGAACTCGTCCGCATTGATCGTACCGTCGGCGTTTATGTGCTTTCCAATTTCTCGCATCATGCACAGCAGAGCCACGTTTGTTTTACCGGCTCCGGTCGGAGCGCATAGCAACAGATTCTCGTCGCTTTCCAAAGCTGTTTGATACAAACGACTTTGTATACGATTTAATGTCTTGAAACCTTCAAAAGCGGGTTGCACGTATTTGGGCAACTGTTCGATCGGGTGCAGCTTTTCGTTATCTGCAAATGGCTTCGGTTTTAAAGCAGGAACGTGAACTTCTTCGTATCTGCGAATAGTTTCAAATAACGTATGAATTAAAAATTGAACAAATTAAATAATTTTGCGCGATATAAAAAAAAATTTATACTCACCCTTTTCGTTGCTTTCGAAAACTACCATCAGGCAACTGACAACGTTTGTTTGCCATGAAGTGACTTCCCTGAGCGAATATCAAATCTTCCAAATCTATCAGGTTTCTTGTTCCCTGAACCTGTCCGCCGGGTCCTCCCGTGTCCTCGTTCTCTTCCCGTCTTTTACGTTGCGCTCTTGCTTCCATCGTTTCGTCAGCATCGTCGTCGCCTTTGCCCGTGTCCAACTGCCGCAAGATTTTCGCCAACATCGGATCGTCATTCATTTTGTTTCGAATTTTTTGTCTTTCAGATTCGGACTGTGACGAGGCCAGCATTGTACAGTACGCAACTGCAAATTTCACGGAATAAAAAATTTATTATCTTCTTTGTTTGTATTTGATTTAGAATTTTAAGTACCGCACAAGGTAGAAAAATTAATTAAGCAACACTTGTGCCATATTGTTGTACCTGTGTGCCTGTATTTTTTCAGCTGTTTAATAAAGTCGAAACAATCGTAACCCAGCAGAAGAACCAGTTGATTCTCGCACTCGCGATCATCAGCAGCGTTTTTCAAAACAGCCAGCACCTCGGCGGCTCTTGCTTGCGAAACCATCGCGTCGTCGTATATTCTACTTAATCTTCTCTGTAACCAATACGCATCTATGTCTAACGGGTGCAGCGGTTTTTCTTTCTTCATTTCTTCTGTTCCACCCAACTGAAAGAAACACACACATTAGATTAGAAACACGCTTTAGATAAATGTTCACTTTAAGTAAATTGCTGTTAAACATTTACATTCTCCGCGTGAATCGCTCTGTTGTCATTAGCTTCTTCGCCTTCGTCACCTTCGTCGTCGTTTTCTCGAACCTCTCCGTACACATCCTCGTCATCGTCCTCGCTACTTTCCTCGAACTGTACGTTAATTCCGTACGTTTCGTCAATATTTTCTTCGTTTCCCGTGCTCTTTTCCTCACTGCCGAAATCCGTGATCTTTTTCCCAAGATTCACAAGCAGCGCGAATCTCTCTTCCGCCAGCGGGCCCAGCAGAAGTTCCGTCTCTTTCTTCTTTTCTTTCTCTTTATAGCGATCGTTCTTAAGGACAGCTAATACCTCATCAGCTGCTCCGCAAAGAATGTCGCGGGGTTGATCACCTAAAGCCTCTTGTATGAAACTGAGCAACACCTCGTAAGTCTGACGCGTTTCTTGCGTCTTTGGACGATATACTATACCAACCATTTCGTCCACACCCTCAGACAGCAATGTCGCTCCTTTCATGCGTGTGAAATTGTACTGTGCTTCATCACGTTTCTGACGCCTAAAACATAAATTATCAGAATATTATCTTAGTACTTTTATTAATCTTTCCATTTTTTAGGAAGTGTAAGATAAACATATTGTAATGTTAGGGTAGGAGAGCAATATTCTGTTAGAAGCAAGAAAAAATATTGATAGATCTTTACTTGACTTTTCTCTCCTCGGCCTTTCCTGGTTTAGTACGCTGGGCTCTGTCACCCATACGTGTACCATCCAGCTTTCCCGAAAGGGACATAACCTCACCGGTGGCCTCATCACGGCTTCGTCTTTCTATCAATCGAACGTCGGCTTGTAAAACGAGATTGGAATTCTGCAAACGTTAACATAATAAATCAACCATACGACAATTTTGTCACTTCTTTTAAATAAGAAATATACAAACCGCTTTATATTCATACTGCAGTTGACGAGCTGCAGCGTCCGCCATTTTCGCACACGATTATATACAGTAAATAGTTGTAAATCGTATTACACTTGTGCTGTGTGCAGTTCTTCGTCAAGTTAATAGTAATCACTGTAAAAATCGACGCAGTTACAGTTGATTGTTGTTGCCAACAATCAAATAATGGTGCGATCACATTTAGATCATCATATACAGTCAAACAATCGGAAAAAATTTATTGGCAGTCAACCAATCGCAAATAAACGAGCAATTCTGCATCTTCGTACGTGACGCCATCTGATTTGCTCTTCGGCTTCTTTTAAGTATCTAAGATATTTTCTCTGAAACTGACCAATCGCACAGCCGGAATGATCCAATGTGATTGGTCAATTCCGCAAATCAATATAATGAGGGTTTTTATAGGAACTTGACAAATCAGAACAAAGCGAGCGAGTTTCAAGCTCGATGAACTTGGTCTCGATTGAGTTAACTCAAAAGGGCCTTTTCTACAATAAGATATTAGGAATAAATCAGAAGTCAGAAGCAAGAAATTGACTAATCACAATCGATCATTCTTCTGCGATTTGACTGTGATTGGTCAATTTCTTGCTTCTGACTTCTGATTTATTACTAATACAAAAGGTCCTTAACACAAACACTCGAATACAAAAGGCTTAACATTGTTATAACAAAATTTATTGAAACCGTTCTTAATATATGAGGCAATTTTTTTATTCTCTATGAACTAAAACATACAATCCGAGACACGCTAGTACCGCATATTTGAACTTAGGATACTCATTCATATAAATCGTGACCATTCCGACGTACGGCAAAAATCCTCTTGCTCGACCGACCACATCCTTGTGCGTCAACCACAGTTGACCGGGCGCATACAAACCTCTATCGTCAACAGAATTGTTATCACCCTTTGTGAGAAACTTGACTGTATTATTTTGGTCGCCTCTGAAAAATTGTTCAGGTTTTAAGTTGTGTTATGTTAAACTTGGGTTTTGTCATTCTCATTTGCAAATTATACTTTTTGTTGGTTCTTACTTTTCGTGAAGCTTAAGTACTCGATGCACAATAGGAATGTCTCTGCCTTCAACTTTGAAAACAACAATCTCACCCACCCTCACTGGTTCATCCTGATAATTGGTCAGAAATAGCAAGTCGCCTCTGTGAAATGCAGGCTCCATGCTTCCGCTGTCAAAAAAATGATCAACATGTTTAATTGCTGAGACAATTTTATATCGAACGATTGATCTTGGTCTATGTGAGTAATACATGTATACAGTAGCCTTGTTAAGAAAAGTGTCTCCATCACCACAACGATAAAGAAAAGAATCGGTCAGATTTCATCAGAAACACTGACTAATCTTTTTTTGTTGTAGCGAGAGATGGATCCGTCACCGATCAGTTCTAATTCTTTCTCGTGTTAATCTTGCATTCTTTTCGTCCTGAACCACCGAGATAATTGACAGGTTTTTTGCCAGGAAATGTGATTATTTCCGGAAGCAAAATTTTTCGTTTAACACGATACAATCACTGAATACACAGTGAATTAATACAAACTTGATGTTAGGTTAGAGTAGAATCAGCAAGAGAGATTGGGTTTTTCGTACCTTAATACTACCACGATAGGGCTCTCGCTTCCGGTGACAACCATCAGACCCTTCCATATCATCAACGCGGACGAAACTATCATACCAAAGCTTAGCACCTGATACAGAAACTGAAAATAAAAAAATATTTACGTGTCCAGTCATAACCGCCGTATGTGACCGCGGTGACAATTGTGTCACGAGTAATTTTATTTACCTGTCGTTTATTCATACGACGAACATCGTCGAATATAGATTGCAACATGTTGCGAATATGGCCCACGAATAGCAATAAAACTTGAAGATATAAATTTGTTTAAATTAAATTTTAATCTCTCACCGAGAGAAACAGCGAAGAGAAAGATGGTAGGATTTTCGGATGCACACAACTTTCCCCACCACGTGGCAATTGCGCGCGCATCGAAAAGCGTACATTCCACGTCACGTGACGCGAGTCTCGTGTTTGCTATTCAAAAATTCGAGTTCTCGGACGGAGTTGCGTCGATTTGCTAAATCGATTGGTCGAATTGGCCAGAGCGATTGTTTTTGTTATCGCGGATTGATAACGGTATTGACCAGGGGGTCGATTGTGTATCACGCAGTGTAGTGAAAAGTACAAAGGTGAGCAAATTTACTAAAATATCTATGATCTTATTGGTCAACAACTAGTAAATTTGCTCATTTTTATGATTTTCACTAGACTTCGGATATACAATCGACCCCCAGGGTTGGGTTATTCGAGCATTATCTAGAGTTTTTTACATTTTACAGTTTTTTACGGTAAAATACGTAAAAAACGTATAATATTTATCGAAGTATACTATTATGTTTGTAGAAATGCAAATTACATTTGTCAACAAAGTTTTTAAGCTTGTTGATTGGCCTAGAATAGAAAAGTACTAGAAATTCAAAAATTTCTTTATCCTGTAAGGGTCATTACACATAAAATTCCTTGATAATTTGAATGACAAAAGTTTGCTGCCAATGCGATTATTTTATTAATACTAGCTTTAATTCGATAAGTGAGGTTGTTGTTTAATGTTTCTAAAGTCAACCAATCTTCAACATCCTAGTTGTGATGCTCTCTATCGCGGACAGCTTGCACAATGGCAAGGCGCATTCCATATTATAGTTCAGTGGTTTCATCTATCTATGAAACAAAAAAAAGATGAAAAATCCACCAATCAAAAGCCTATGTCACTCTACGGATTAGGATTGAAATTGGATTGCAATTTGGCCAATTAGAGCGGAGATCACTAAATTTAGGATTGGTTTTCTTTCTTCTGATTGGTCAAATTTCAATCCAATCTCAATCCCAATCCGTAGTGTGACATAGGCTAAAGAGTGCGTTCCGTTTCACGCATATGCGAGCACTTATCTATAGTACACGTCACGTATAATATAGACAAATGTGCGCATATGCATGAAACGGAACGCAGCTAAAGTAAATGGGTGCGTTCAGACAAAAACTCAACAGTTGCACAACGGTTGAGAGATAATCACTTCTGATTGGATCATACTTTTGGAACCGCTGCATATTATGAAGAATAGTCCTATCATAAGTGATGATCTCTCAACCGTTGAGTTATCTGAACGCACCCAATGATCCAATGTATTTTCGATAGTGCTGCTACCAAGTGATCAACCGCTACATTATAATACTTTCAGTGACATCTATAGTTTATGAGAATTGGTGCGTTCAGACAACTCAACAGTTGCACAACGGTTGAGAGATCATCACTTCTGATTGGATCATAATTTTTAACCGCATTAGATTTTTAAGAATAATCCTATCATAAGTGATGATCTCTCAACCGGTGAGTTGTCTGAACGCACCCAATATTTCAAATCAGAAAGGGCATCGGTCCTTTGAGCCATATATGCACCAAACCAATCAGAAAGGGAGTGTATGTCACTGTATGTATGCGTATGTGTGATTCAGTACAACTTTTGTTTAAATAGTAAATGATAATAAATTTATGTGACAGAAAGGATTTCTCAGTGATATGATAGTGCTAACTGATGATAAACACAGGACAAAATAGTTGTTCTAATTTATTTGACGTCTTCGTCCTCCACGAATCAACATAAGTAATTAATGAGCACTTGTCCGTGTAGCTCTAGACTAAATAGATTAAGCGATTAACCTCTGCACCTCTTTTTAACACACGACAGATATTGGACTATTTACATTCCTCACATATTGTTCTCAACATTGTTCTCTGAAGTAGCGAACAAAATATCTCTGAAAGCAAACAAAATGTCTAATACAGCCAATTTGAAATATACTTGTATCGCTGACCTTGTAAAAAAGGCTAAAGTTAATATGGCGGGAAAAGAGCCACGCAGTGTAAATTCAAGGCTTCCCACTATGCGACAGAAATCTGATGATTTAAGAAAAGAAGGAGATGATGAGAATGCTTACATTATGTTGCAGAGATGGTTAGAAACAGTTGAGTGGATAAGAAAAACTACGGACTATAAAAATAGCAAATCAGTGTATTCTACGAATATAAATACTGATCAGGTATAAAAAAAGAGTAACATATATAAAATAAGTTATAAACACACATATATATATAGAAACAGTAAAATTCATATGTATATGTAAAAACATTTTGTATTTTATAGATAAATGAAGTGGAAAACATACTTGCAGAATTGAAGCAAAAGTTAGAGATACGCTATGAGTGTAATTCCAAGAAACACAATATTTCTGGAGAGAAAATGGAGATAGATGGATAGGTGGATAAAACCAGAGAGAAACCTGAGAGCGGCCATCCTATTGTAATTTTTTATGACGGTTTCAACCGCTGGTTTTAGCCGTATTTCCACAAAAGTGGAACTCAAAGGCCGTTCTCCATGAAACTCAAGTCGCAGGTCTCGTGGAACTGATCAATCACGTTGGTCGATTTGACTCTGCAATTGGTCAATTCCACGAGATCAGATACTTGCGTTTAATGTAGAACGGCCTTTGAGTTCCACTTTTGTGGAAATACGGCTAAAACCAGCGGTTGAAACCATCGTAAAAAATTACAATAGAATGGCCGCTCTCAGGTTTCTCTCTGGTACAATACCAAAGGTCTGTTCTTTTTACCTGAACTGGCTGCACTAGTTCAGAGTTCATTTTTTTCACTCTACATTGGAAGAAGAAAGATAATCTCTGAACTAGTGTAGCCATTTCAAGTAAAAAGAACAGACCTCAAGTATAATACAATGTAAAATANCTCACGTATAATACGTGCCTAACCCTGGTATTGACGGTTGACAGAATGGCGTATGGATATTAACGGCCCTTTAGCCACTACCAAACCGAACCGAACCGGTATTGACGGTTAAGTTTCAAAAGGATCTCGGTTCAAAGAAGAGTTCTCGGTATATGACTTTGCGAGCGGATTATTGGAGCCCTCGAGCCGCAAAAAAGTCAAGTCAGGTTAAGACTTGTAATATGTAAAACATTTTACTTTAAGGTATTCGGAACTTGGTATCAATATTAATTAACGAGCAACACATAAATATTTTTTAGAATTTTAAACTTGAAGAAAAAAGAAAAATTAATTTTTCTATTGTTTTCATATATAATTTATTAAATATAATAATATACGTTTTATTGTGATCGTTAGTGCAGTTAAATATTGCAAATATTGCAATTCTTTTTTTTCGTCTTTTACTTAAAATATGTATTTACAATTTACACTCTCAGATATAATTATCGTTTAAAGAACGTCGATTTTCAAAGAAAACAATTACTTCAATATGTAATTGATATTTTGTAACTTTATATAATAAATACAGTATAAAAAGTTCTAACATAATAAAAGAGTCGAGACTGATACAGTCTTGAGACTATAACAGAGCAGTTTGAGATACAAACGGCACTGAATCTTTGCATATTTTTACTTTCTTACGATAAAGCATCAGCAAAATAACAAGACCGCTGACAATGAAAGCACTTCCAGCCACGAAGAAAAACATCGTTGTTTGATAGAGCGGCGTTTCCGTTTGCGTAAGTATCTCGCGTTGCTCCACAGCGACAATCTCGTCGTTCTTCATCATTTCCGCGGGAGCGGAATGATGCGTGAAGCGCGAGGTTGTCGCGTCCGCCGATGAACCCAGCATGAACAGCTTTTGGATTCGCACGAGTTCCTCCAAATGAAACGCCACGTCCACTTTGTTCGCACCGACAATTTCGAATCTCAGGATCGCCGAATCTTCCGTGATCTCTACCTTCACGTCTTCCCGAAGCTTCGCGCCGAGCTCGTGAAGAAAAGCTTTCACCTCTCTGGCGAACAGCGCCTCGTCTGTGGCAAGAAAGTGACCGGGAAATCGTAATGTCACCTCAACAGCTTCGACCGATGTAGGCACTAAAAATAAATTATTTATATAATTACTAATTAATTATTGAAAAAAAAAAAAAAAAACTGACACTAAAATGTATATTGCACTTACAGCAAATATTCGTTCCCTTGAGAAACGGCTCGGAACCGGCTACTTGATTGCCAGCTTCGTCGACGCACCAGCAAGTGTCGTCGACGCACTGCGTAGGCTCGAATCTGCCTTCGGAGTCGCACATAGCTGCTAACTGACCCTTGTTCCTCATCGCGCGACATCTCGTATCTAAAATCTTTTCCGTACGCTGTTCGTCGTTCTCTTCAAGCAAATCCTTCATGATTGCTTGAATCTCATCCAGTTCTTGCGATTGCGATATTCTGTTGTTTCGTCTAGCCTGTCGGAAGTTACATTTAGGCTCGGCGCCTCTGATTAGCGAACCCTTGACCGGCTGTCCTTTGCGATTAACGCACCAACAGATACCAACGTGCTCCAGACACTGTACCGGTTCCCACATCCCGTTATCGGGATTACATTTAGGTAGAAACGTGGGTTGTTTCAGCCTTTGGGATTTCTTCAAGTTTTTCTCCCGCAACATCTCACATTGCGACAGAACGGGACATACGGTCTCGCATTCCGGTCGGCTCGAGAAGTCGTTGTGGCCAGAAGTACACTCAAGCTTACGCTGACACTCGTTGTGTTCCGAATCGAAGAACCACCGTTCGGTTTCGTTAACACCCGCGCTGAGATTGCAGGGTACTTTTTTGGGCGGTTCTGAACATACCTCGCGCGGTTTTGGACAACATACCGCGTACTCGTCTAGCGGCGACAACTCGCATTTGTGAGTGGATGGGCACTGGCGACCGTGGGGACCGCAAGTGGCAACCGAGCCGTCCTGATCGAGCAACGGCGAACCGTTTGGACATGGATTATCCTTCTTCGGCAAGCAAACGGGCACGGGAGGACATGGCGGTGCGCTACACGCCACCTCAACCATTCTACAGGCTTCGTTCTCTCCGCGGCAAGTCACAATCTTGCACGGGTCGCGGCACGAGCACGTTGGACAACCGGTGTCCGCGTCCAACTCAAAGCCGCTCGGACAGTCGAGATTACAGTTTGTTTCTGGACACCTCAAGGGCATGGTACATCGCGGTACAATTCCTTCGAGGACCCGAGTGCCTGCCGCTTCGTTGCCTTCCTCGTCCACGCACCAACACATGCCGTTGTGACATTGCACCGGCTCGAACGCGCCGTCAACGTCGCATCTAGGTATGTAGATCCTTCTTGCGGGCTCGCCGGATTCTCTGGCAGCGTGTTCTGCAAGCGCGCGAGCATGCTGGCAGGCCGTGGCCATAACAGGGGCTACGCATTGCGTGCCGCAACCGGTTGAGCAGCATTTCTCTCCGAAAGGACATTCCTGATCGTTGCTGCATTCCAATTCGCAGCTCGACGAGCTCGGCACGAGATACGGGCACTGGCCCGGCTTAGTTGTAAGACATGCCGGTACCGCCGGACAGTATTGGTCCGGACCGCAGTTCACGTCGATCATAGTGCAGGTTTCGTGCGGGCCACAGGTGATGTCGCGACACGGTTCGTAGCAACGGCACTGCTCGCAGCCGTTCGCATCAACCTCGTAGCCGTACGGACAGATCAGATTGCAGTACACGTGCTCGCAAAATCGCGTGAGTTTTTTTATGGCGTTACACGTGTCTGACGCGGCGGGATCCAGCCCGGTCTTCAGAATTACGCCGCGGTGGTTGACGCAGTTGCAGTAACCTGTGTTGTTGTAACATTGCAGCGACTTGTAACTACCGTCCTGCTCGCACTGAGGCGCCGGAATGGCCAGAGACATTCCCTCTCTTGTACCTTCCATGCGATCGTTGAAATCCCTCAGATATTGGCACACTGAAATTTTTACGAAGGAAAACAACATTTTCACGCTATTCAATTTAAACAAAATAAAATTGTTATTTATATTATGGCAAAACTATTACTTACTTGTCGGTGCCTTGTCGGTGGGACTTGATTCTTCCGCGCAACACACCGATTGATTGGCTTCTGGTACTAATACGCATTTGTGGCCGTCAGGACAAGGTTCGTTAGCGGAACAAATCGCAGCATTTCCATTTTGATCCATTAGCGGTGTGCTGAACAGACAAGGACTCGTATAAGTCTTTTTGGGCTTACATTCCGGTTTCGTTGGGCACAGAAAATCGGAACAGCCGTCCTCTCGTTTTAGAATGCACTCTTGTCCCTCTGGACAAGGAAATCTACGAAAATAATTGTACGATGCACATTAAGTGAGTCAACTTGTACTTTCGAGAACCAAACTTTTATTCAATTTTGCTTAAAAAAAAATAATGGGAGAAACATGCAAAGATGGCATTAAGAGTTAATCAGTCATCTCATCGCCGTTTATATATATCTACCTCTCGCACGGATCGTCACATTCGCAAGTCGAGCAACCAGAAGCGTCCGTTTTGAAACCATACTGACAGACTTGAGCGCACTGATGAGGAACGCAAGACACCGAAAGCGAGCGCGCCTTGTTCACTGACTTACAATCAACCTTATCAGCCGGACCCATCGAACCGGATATCTTTCGGCCCTCGCTGTCCACGCACCAGCACACGAGACCGTTCCTCGAACACTGTCTAATCTCGAAATCTCCATCTGCGATGATCATTTTTTATACTTGAGAATCTTTTTTTCATCACAGTAAGTAAACATGAAGATTGTTGGGATTTTAATGCAAGTATAAATAAATATTATTTATTTTATTTACACACCTTCTGTGCATTGAGGAATGTAGCCGCGACCTTGTCTTTCGGAGACGCTCAATATCTCGGCGAGCATGCGATCATGATGACATACACTGAGACCCTGGGGTATCGTGCATACGTTACCACCGCAACGCTCATTACTGCAGCACTTTTGGGGCCCAGGACAATCGAGATCGTATCGACAGCTGGTCCCGCACGTGTCCGCGATCGATTCTTCCGCAGCAGGACAAGTGCCTACGCGTTGCAGGTTCAAGACGGACGGACAACAGACCCCGTATTCTTGTTTGGGTTCCACCTGACAACTGTACATCGGCGGACACGTCGGTTTGCCCGGCGTGACGCCGCAGAGAAACGGTCGCGGTGAATCGATGATCTGCAGCGGCTCGCCCATCAGACAGATGGTCGACAAAGACTTGGCCTTTCGACAACTGGGTACTGGAGGACACGGTGGTCGCGCGCAGCTCACGTCGATCAGTTCGCACATTTGTCCGGTCCCCGGACAGATGACACCGCGACAGGGATCTCGACATTCACATTTGGGACATCCGGTGCTCTCGTTAATCTATAAAGAACGAAGGAGAAAAAACTAGCCCGAGTAAGTATCGACAAAAACAAGCAAAATTATGAGAACAAGAAGATGTGATTTTAAATACATATTGTACCTCAAATCCCAAGGGACAAAGCATCCTGCAGCTGTGAGTCGGACATGCGCGAGGTTTGTCACAATCAATCGCATCTTTGCTGGTCGCTCTGGTACCGGGAATCTCGATACCGAGCTCGTTGACGCACCAACAATTGCGCTGGTCGCACTGTATTCTCTCGAATTCGCCGGTTACGTTGTTGCACTGCGGCACGAACTGCGACGGGTCCCGGACACCGAGGGCTCGCGATCGTCTCACAGCTGCCTGAGCAAGTTGCTCGCATCCGGTCAGTTCGCCTGGCACGCAGCGAAAGCCGCACACGGTTTTGCAGCACCGCTCGTTCACTTCGCCTTGACATTGAAGATCATTCTTGCAGGCCGGTGCTCTCGACGGACACACGTTCCGCTCGTCAAGAAACGGACATCGACCGGTGACCGTTCGTGGCGACTCTGCGCGAAATAAAAATCGCGTATATATTCGACAAATGTTTTGAACTTGAATTTTTTTTAAAACAAAATTTTAATTAAATTCATAGAATTAGTATTATACGATGAAATACGTTCAATTAAAAAAAAACGTCTGCGTTTGTTAAAAAAAAAAAAACAACGCGTGCAAAAAATATTGCGTGGTCCTGAACTTGAAATCTTCGCGCGTAATTTAATATCAGCTGTTATATAATTAATATTTATAATGTTTTCAAATCTCTCTTATGTATACGATACATACAGAAGAAAGGAATTTTAAAAACCGTGTTCGACAAAACAAAATGATGACATTCCTCGGGAACCGGATGTATGCGTCATACATGAATGAGAAACGCTTTAATAGGTCACGGTGGAGATACTTTCACGGACGGAAAGTCAGGTGACGTTTTTTTCTTTTTTTTTTTTTCAGGACGCTCGTGTCAAAATGTAGCGTATAAAGACGATGACGATAACGATGACGACGATGACGATAAAATTAACTAGAGTTGGCGGTTAACGGTTCATCGACATCCTACTGCCACACTTACTATATATACTTGAGCACACTCACCTGGCGTGCTGCGAATGCTTTTCTAGGTAGGATATCGCGCGATATTGTACATGTCGAGCGCTCGATGAAGAGAAAAGCATGCCTTTTCACTTCAATCAGTGAGAACCGTTACTTTTTGATATCGACTTTTGTTTTCAGGCTTTCGTTTCAAACGAACAGAGTTGGTAGGTGACAGTGAGTTTTACATTTCTTTGTTCGATATCCCCCTCACAAGAGATCGGACATAGAATCATGTAGAGGAGCGAGTGCGACGACAAAACAATGCGGAAGGAAAATAAAAAAAAAAATTTAAAGAACTTACCCGCGGTCGCCGCGGATGACGAGAGCAGCAGGCAAATCGACGACACCCACACAACGGCGCAGGCAAGCCTACCGTTGCAGAACTCACGGCGCATCCTCAGCGCATCAAGTAATTTTTAAGTTGACCACTATATCTGTAATGTTCATCAAAAATGTATTTGTAATATTTACATCAATACGATGTGATTGCTTCGAGGAATGCTACGGAAGTAAACGGGAACGTTATTTGCATCCACGCGAAAGTCACACGTACGCGTCACATCGTTTCTTTCTTTGTGATGTAAATGGGAAGGGAATGACAGAAGAGGATATTAATAGCTCATTATTAAACAGTTTGTTAGAAAAAAAAAAAACATTGCAGCACACGCGTGTACGTACATGTACTTATATAATTGACGGTAATACAGACTAGATTTTTGTTTTTTACTCTTTGCAAGATCTATGGTATGCGGAAAGAGAACCGCTCACGTATTTCACCGAATGCTCATCGGAATACTTAGCGTTAGTTGGATTCCGATTAAAATTCTAATTTGGGAATAAGTGTGAGACAGGAAAAATCAGGATTTTTTTAACTCCTCGAGCGCTTTAGATTTAAAAAATTTAAATGTAGCTAGTAGTTTGCTTCTTGAACCAAATTACACGTTTATTTTATACTTTTCCCTGTAACGTTAAAGGTATCACGTCAGAATATATCGACATTGTACATTAAATCAGACACTTATAACGAAATATTAAATAAAATAATCTCTTCAAATTCTAGTTAAATTCTCGATTATTTATTAAAAAGAGAAAGTTTTTTTTTTCATAATAACTCTTGTCCGTGCCGGAACTCACCTCAATTGTGTTTGTTGTTTCCGAAGAACGTGACACGAATAAATTCCCGTGGAACCGGAACTTCTGTGTGTTTAATCCTTTCTCTCGAGAACGCACTTTATTTGCATAAAAAAAAAAAAAAAGAAAAAGAGAACGACGCGTTGAAACTGCACCGTTTGTGAAGCAGTTGCCGTTTAATTCATTTACGAACAAACGACGGATGACAACAAAGACAACGACTGACGGCGACGTCACTTTCGAGCGATCCTCGCGCACGTTTCGTTCAACTCGCGCCGAACGACGATCGTATCCTGGCTGGATTTGCCACGTTCAGTGGCCTCGTATAATGACCCCCTTCTAGAATTCTTAGGGCCCTACTGCCGATGCACGATGCTACTGACGTATGAGCGCGGCGAGAGTGGGGCAAAAACCGGAAAATTCTTGATGCGTCGGATAGTGCAAAAAAAAAAAAAACTCGTTTTTTGCACGTAAATTTTAAAAACCCAAATTGTGAGACTTTTAAAAATTAGATTACATAGTTTAAAAAGTAATTACATTATTTAATAATCAATTGTCTTTCTCGGAAAGTTTATGCAATATGTGTCATTTCAGATAGCGTCGCTCTGATTTAAAAAACGACAAACAATTTGAAAAGATGTGCGCTTCTAACGACGAGGAGTGAAGAAATACTTAGAAGTTTTGTTCGAGAAAACGCGGATGAGAGGTCACATCCGCGACGAAGCATTGATTTGAATATTACTTGAAAATTCTCTCACGCGAGTTCTATCGTCATAGATACGCGATTCTCAAGTATGTGCGCCGCCTAGGTCAGCCGGTGCAGGGAACGGTGACGGCTATAGAATCTAGGTGAAGAAGTGGATCGGAAGAACAGTTGGAGGAGAGGGAAATATCGGTTACCGAGCCTTTTTTCTTTCTCGGCAACTTCGCCTCTCGCGCCCACGTTCCTCACAACCACTTGGAAAGAACTGTCCGTTGTACACGAAGATTCTCTTCCCACACGCACAAACTTTCCACCCTCTCTCCCTTCCTTCTTCTGAGCATATTAGTGGTCGTATTTCTTCGCGTTTTCACAACTTTCTTTTACGAATGCAACGTCGATATGCATGCCACTCGATAGAGAAATAGAAGAGACAGATGATGTGAAAAAATTCTCTGTAGCTCCGTTTACGTCTGTAACAAGATCTTTCCGGATTCGCTAAAGCAAGACACAAATGCGGTGTGTTTTACATTCGCTCTTCTCTCGTTCTACATATTTTGTCATAAAAAATACATTGAACTAAAACAGAGAAAAAGAAATGAGTTTTTTTTTTTTTATTTTTGGAGGGATTTTTTGCTGAGAAATTAAGCCGGACGAGAATTTTCGCGGATTTTATTGTCGCGTATAATAAATATATATAAAAATATGTAAAACAAAAATTGCAATCGCGTCTATTTATCCCGCTAGATTTGAAATTACACGCGCGTAGAATATGCGCAGTCGATTCTGGCGCACATGCTTCCACGTACGTAAAGTGACAAGACACCTAACCTTTCTCTGTCGTAAGTTTTTATTCCTCCCGTGAGTGAGATTTCGCGTATTTACAATTTTTACTCGCCCGCGAGAGAGTGGTGATCGCCCCAAAAATGGTGTCCGTTTTAAATACCGTTGATACCGGTCACGAGGATATGATTCACGACGCGGAAATGGATTATTACGGTCTGAAATTGGCTACCTGTTCGAGTGACAACACGGTAAAAATATTTGATTTAAAAAATGGCACTCAAAGCCTGGTCGCCGTTCTCAAAGGACACGTCGGTCCTGTGTGGCAAGTCGCATGGGCACATCCGAAATTTGGCAATCTTCTAGCATCTTGCAGCTACGACAGGTACCATCGCTGCGCTCCAATAATTTTCTGTTTCATAGACTTGGAAAAGTTAAAAACAATGATATATGTATGTAAAATAGATCTGACAATAATAATTTTGCAGAAAAGTAATTATCTGGAAAGAACTGTCTGGAGAATGGACAAAAATATACGAGTACACAGGCCACGACTCGTCTGTTAACTCTGTTGAATGGGCACCTCACGAGTTTGGTCCGCTTCTGGCCTGCGGAAGTTCAGACGGCTCGATTTCTATTCTCACAAACACGGGAGACACTTGGCACATGCAAAAGATTCCCAATGCCCATACAATTGGATGCAACGCGATCAGTTGGTGTCCAGCAATTGACACAGGAGTGGACGCTTCAACAAATCAACAAAAAGGCAGCCCTGTTAAGAGATTGGCCACAGGTGGTTGTGACAATTTGGTGAAGATCTGGAAAGAAGAAGGTGACAGATGGATAGAAGAGAACAAATTGGAAACGCACAGTGATTGGGTAAGTTTTCATTAAAAACAAATTGTTTGAAATGTTGGCATTCCTCTGTTTCAATGGCTCTTAGGTCCGAGATGTAGCCTGGGCACCAGCAATTGGTCCGTCCAGAGCCACTTTGGCATCTTGCTCACAAGATCGTCGAGTGGTTGTGTGGACATCCAACGATTACGCTACTTGGACATCGATCGTTCTTAATGTTTTCGATGATGTAATTTGGAACGTTAGCTGGTCATTGACAGGCGGGATTTTGGCGGTCAGTGGTGGAGATAACAAAGTTTCTCTCTGGCGTGAAAATTCGGAGGGACAGTGGGCGTGTATTTCCGAATTAAACAGGGATCAAGGAAATCTTAATAATCCAGATCAACGGGTACTATAATACGAATGTGTAACATAAATATTTTATACAAAAGTATTGTAAAAATTATTAACATAATTTGTTGGATATTAAAAAAAAAACTTTTTTCTTTTAACTGAGAGAGAATTACTGAACTATTTGCTGTATTAATTGTTTTTGTTATATATATGTAAAACCAAAAAGTTGTCTAAAACTCTGTAAAATTTTTGCTCTATTATTTCAACATCCCAAAATATTATTTGTCTAAATAATATATAGTATAAAAAAACACACTTCTATATTATCTCCGACATACAAAAGATAATTTATTTAAAAATCATTGTTCCTTTAAAGAAGATTAATATTTCTAAATATCACATCAGTTATAAATATATTTATATAAGAAAAATATATTCGTTTTCTACGCAATGAAATGGAAATAATATATGTGTTTATTACTTATGTGTATTATTAGTCTTGAGTGTACAAAGATGCGGCGAAAACAATGTCACGTTTGATCGCGGTCGAAGCTTCCTCCATCTTCTCCTTCAAAACCGGATCACCTATGGTCACAGCCGCGTTTTTAACGTCCCGCAAAGTTTCTCCGAGTTGTTGTATACATCGGACTATGATCCCTTCCTGAACATCCGTCATCTTCATGATTTCCGCGAACGACTTGGCCTGCGCCCATTCGTAAACAACTTCCACCAGGCCAAAATTCAACGGTGATAACGTCACCAATTTGTAATACTGCTCTAAGTGTTCCAATTCCGCGTACACCTCTTTCATTATCTTACAACCCTGAAAGAAATACGTTTCTTTTGGTTCGACTATTTCTTTAAAAGAAGACGAATTATAGCGACAATATGTACATACATTAGCGAGATTTGGTGTAAGTTTTGGCTCGGAATCTGTGCGTTGTTGAAAAATTAATGCTGACAATAGCGCCGCTATTTCCGCCGGTTGCAAAACGGTTAACACGTTCTTGAGGATTAGCTCCGTTATCAGCAACTCGTTACTACCCATTTGCAATGCGACGCGTCCTTTCAGGGCAACTGTGAGGCGCATCGAAAAGTATTGTTACAATATTGTATTGTTTATACAAAAAAAATTATGCAAATATAGTTATATAACGGTTATATACGAACCTCTTTCGTCATTATCAATGTATTTTAAGTGTTTGAGAAGCGCTACCATATTCAAATAATCTGGATACAACGCCATTCCCTCGTTACTGAGTTTAAGCTGGAGTTGTCGCTTTTTGTCCTCGAGTTGATTCCGTTCGAATACCGGCTTGAACTGTTCCTCGAAGTTGGGAATTTCTACGCATTTCATGTCATCGAGCTTAGCCTTCAGTTTGTCTCTGTGCTGTATCCTCAATTGAAAATCATCTTTTAACGAAGGCTCGATATACGGGCGTAGAACCTGAATATTGGCCACAGCATTGAATGACAGAGAAATTAATTCTTGAATCGCCGCCTGGCACGTTTGTCCCGGTAAATCGTTTCTAGAAAAAAAAAGAATAACAATAAAATATTTGAAATTTTATGAGGCTTTTGCTTCATGTTATTTCTATTACTTGAATCGTGTGATTTGTCTCTTCTCCCAGTCATTCAATATCAAAGAGCAGTCAATTTTTATTTGATATTTCGTTATCTTCAATATATGCCACGGGGACAAAGTCAAAACTTCGTGCGACGGATTATCGCTCGGAACATATATCTTTTTTTTGGTCAGACCAACAATTTCGCACCATTTCTCGTGCACTTGCAAATTCTTGAAGTCAGTTTCGAAGCTGGATCTCTCGCCGTTCTCCGTATCCTTGAGTATCAACACTTTGTATTGCTTGAAGTTTTTCTGTTGTACAACTTGCAACAACATGGCCAGTTTATTGTAATGATTTCTACACGATATCAGTAAAATCCTGCCCTCGTGCAAGGCTTTTGCCGCTTTTTTCGATTCGTACATGTAGGGACTTAAAAACTTGACGTCTTCCAGATAATCGAACGCCACTTGATAAAACATAGAGAGCTTCTTCTGCATTTCGGTCAGAGCCGGCAGATTCAATAATTCACGCTCGATCTTACGCAACTCGTTGTTATACGTCGCTTCCTGCGAGGCTAGCGGCGACTCCTTGAATGATTTGCGCATCATCGCCTCAACGGTAACGGATTCGTTCACTCTTCTCAAATTCAACAGCATGGAGTACGTAACTTTGAACTTTGACTCCAACGTTTGCGGCTCGCCGCACATCATGGGCTTCAGATCGTTGAAGTGTGGCACGTCGTTTCTGCACATCACTATGACGGTCCCCGTGGTGTCGTGACCTCTACGTCCAGCGCGACCAGCCATCTGGATATATTCGGTTGGATATAAAGTGCGGAAATTGATCCCGTCGTACTTTCGTATAGAGTCGAACACTACTGTGCGCGCCGGCATATTGACTCCCATTGCAAAAGTTTCCGTCGCGAATAACAACTGAAATGCGCAATAGCTCTTTTAATTTTATTTTGCAAATATTAAAAAAAAAAAAACTTACCTTTACAACTCCATTTTGAAACAACATCTCCACAATTTCTCGCAAAATTGGCAGTATTCCGCTGTGATGTATGCCCACTCCTTTCTCCAAAAGTTCCTGCATCATAAGCACTTGCGGCAATTCTCTATCGCTACCTTTCAGATGTCTTATGTTGGATTGAAAAAATGCGTGCACTTGATGCTTCTCCCTCGCGGTCGTTAGATCGAGATTTCTTAACGTGGCAGCATTCATATCGCACCGCCTTCTCGAGAGCGTAAATACAACAACAGGCAACATATCCTATACATAATTGATAGAAGTGTATAAATACTTCAAATACTCATGTAAATAAAAGCAATCATTACGCGCAAAATAACGTGAAATAAAACAAAGCAGCATCACTATCTAGACTTAAAAAATCTAACATACATTTTTCTGAAGATGGCTTATGAATGCTCTCCACAACACCTCTTCTTGCTTCGGAGTCATTTGAATTTTCTTCTTCGGATTTTTCGACGTTTTGTCCTTCTTCTTATCGGACGCACTCGTCGCTTTATACCACCTAAATACGGCAAACAATAATATCGGAACGCATTACATTACGCGCTTCCTGAAAAGATTACGCGAAGAGATTGAAAGAGAGACAGAATTTACCCATCCAGTAAAAATTGGCCGTTGCCATCGAGAACCAAAAATTTGTCATCTCTGGTTTTACCGTCAGTGCCCGTATATAAGTAATGTAAAAGTGGTATTGGTCTTTTCACGGTGCTGATCACGTACATCTTCTTCTTCTTAATACGACCGACCCAGTCCGCGAATATTATGGGATTCGGTACGGTTGCTGATAACATTACTATGTTGATAGTTTGCGGTAAAAGAATGACTATTTCCTCCCACACGTGACCTCTCTAAAATAATGATAGAACAATATCTAGTAGAGATACGTACGCACACTCTCTCTTCACAAACCTCGCGTTACTCACATCTTCGTTATTTATATAATGCACTTCGTCAAATATAACAAATTCTAAATCTCGCAAAACATCCGAGGCGCAATATAACATTGACTGTAAGATCTCCGTTGTCATAATTAGACACGAAGCGTTTTGATTGATTTGCGAATCGCCTGTTAACAAGCCCACACTTTCAAATTTTCTTTTAAAGTCGCGATATTTCTGATTCGACAGCGCCTTTATGGGAGATGTGTAAATTACTCTAGAATAGTAAAACAAAACAAAACAAAAAAAATCAATTAGAATTGACTTTGCACAAAGGTTGCATAATTTCATTATACCTTGTCATGTGCTTTTGACTCAACGCGATTGCATATTCGGCAACGGTCGTTTTTCCAGCCGAAGTGTGCGCAGCAACAAAGACATTGCTGTTTTCTTCCAACTTAAGTATCGCTTGTTTCTGAAAAGTGTCCAATTCGTATTCGAATCTGATCGCGGGATCGGGTATTCTCTTATCGAAGTCGGGTATTGGCGCGGACGTATCCAACTGCTCTGCCCATTCTGTTTTGGCAAGCTCCGGCTGTTTTTCGGATATTTTCAAGACGGGTATACTTGTCTCTTCAGGCAATACTGAAATGTCGTCTACCAAAGGAACATCGGTGCTGCTCGGTGCTTGAACATCTTCTGTTTTCTTCTGCTCACCCGAAGACCACAGAGAAAGCAGCTTTTCCTCTTCGTGTATTACAGCCATTAAATTAATGTTACCACTATTGGCTCTAATTTCTTTAGATTTTGAAGATGAACTTTTTGTCTCATTCTTTGTGCAGGTTACTGGTGTACAGTTGTCGCTTTTGAATTCTACACCCGAGCTAAATCCCTTGGCCAGTGTTCTCAAATTTTTCTCAAAATCTATGTCGCTCTCAATCTCAGTTTCGTACAATTTGGGTTCATCGAAACCACCAGGCCAAAATGGTATGTTACTAGGATTACCTAAAAGAAAAAACTATTTAAAATAGTCTCAAGATTCTATTTATAAAAAATATTTTATGAAAAAAAAATATGATAAAAGTACCTCGAACTCCGTCTGTGCGAGGTGCGGGTGCGCGAGTCATAGACATGGAATTTCTTGCGGTTTCACCTGCGCTTTGCAACGAGATTTCTTGTATCTCGCCGACTTTGCCGGTCACAAGATCTCGGTCGAATCTGAGTGTGGTATCAACCGGAGCCAAATCAAACTCCAACAACGCAAGAACATCTGGTTTGCGTGGCCAGTAACATTGGGCATTTTCCAGCTGATGTATGGGCAATCGTTCTGGACATTCAATGTATTCTCTCAATTCCACCTTGATGTCGGACCAGATAGGTGGAAATTCAACAAGTAACTGTCAACATGACACAAATATACAAAAAATGTCACTGGACAATAAAAATCTATATATATATACATACATATATATACACGTATATATGGCTTTCATATTAAATGATAATTATACCTGTGCCGAATTCATTGCCGCAATTTAACGCTTTTCTATCTTTTCAAATGTATTAACATATAAAGATATCGCATAAATGTTTCAACTTTCAATTTTACATTTTTCTCTCATTGTACACACATATAGTGCACTGATAAATATATTAATTGTGTGTGCGTGTGCTCTTTAATTTACCTAACCTAATCTAAGCCGCTTCTTCGAAAAGTTATAGAAAACTATTCTCATTTATCTTCATTATCAAAGAGTAATAATTTTTTAAAAATTATTATATAAGTGTTTTCACACTTGGTGTTTACTTCTGAAAACACACTGCAAAAACACTGTGAAACACTTAGACTTTGTTTTACATCTAATGAGCAATAAAGATAGAATGATGCAACAGCGCTGATAGCGCGCTCCCCGAATGGTGGAAGCACCGAAGAATTAACTAAGTTATTTACTTGAACCGACAAATGATAAAGTTGGGAGAAAATTCTGCTACTCTCGTGCCACCACTTCAAAATTGACACAAGCAGAAGACAAAGAGAAAAAGCAAGGGACGAGGAAACAGGACGGAGTTTTTTTTATCTCGCGAATATGAAGTTTATTTGTGAATCTTGACGTACAATTAATCATTAAACTCATCAATCTCAAGAGAAAATATCGATTATATCATCTAGATATTTATGTACAGCTTTGTTTTTTTTTTATTAATTTCCGAAACACATGGATTTCCATCATCGATACACACAGCCGTCACAATATCGAGTCAATGCTATTAGAACACCAATCAACCGACTTGACTTTAGAGTCTGATCAGGAGAAACAGAAAATGTTCAGAATCAATTGTACGATCGAGATTATCCGTTGAGGTTTAATCCCGATATATAAATTTAAGAAAATCATGTCATGTTTAAAATGTGATAAAACTCAATTAAGTACCGCAGTGCTTTGGTTATGCCGTTCTGTCAAAGTAGTTGCAGAACTTGTCGAGACCCTAATTTGAGTGAGAATTCACGTGTCAATACATTTGAACGAAATTGAGGACACGCGTTGCGTGTCCACGGATATATAATCTACAAAAAAAAAAACAAACTTGGATCGGTTGAAAGTGCAAAATGGGTGACCATATTGGCGATAACATATTAATTCCGCAAGTGGACAACGTCGTGTTGATCGACAAGAGCGATGGAAGCAACAAGAGCATGGACGGAACACTGTGCATCAGTGGTCATCATCTTATTTTATCTTCTAGACAGGATGACGCACAAGAGCTTTGGGTAAACACGAGTTATTCTAAATACTTTCAGTAATTTCATTATTATTTAATCTTACTCTAATTAATGTGTAGAGGTAATGGTTGTTTATAGGTTTCTATTTTGATTATCAAAAACCTAAATAATCAGTTAGTACTATATATATATATATATATATCAAAATAACACAAAGTTCATTTCCTACTTTATATTGATGTTTTCTTTTGCTAGCTGATGAATCGTAATATTGACCTAGTGGAGAGGAAACTGAATACTCCAAATCCAGGTGGTAGCATAATACTGAAATGCAAGGATTTTCAAATATTTCAGTTGGATATTAGTTCTACCAATGACTTGATCAATGCCATATTGTCTATAGAAAAACTGATATCACTTGGTAATTTATTATCTATCATTATTTTAAAGTCACTCTTAAATAGAGAGATGTAATTACGTTCCTTTTACAGATCAAACTCTACAGTATCCGTTCTTTTTTCGACCCCAAGTAACCAACAACGTACAAATAGAAGATGGATGGACTGCGTTTGCACCTGTCTCCGAATGGTCTAGGTTACTGGCAGCACACGGAGATGAATGGCGCATCAGTTACTTGAATAGGGACTACAAAATCTGCAACTCGTATCCGTCAGCGGTTATAGTGCCACGTCAAATAGAGGATAAAGTTATAATAGCTTCTTCTACGTTTAGGGATGGCGGACGATTTCCTGTTTTATGCTACAGACACGAAGGAGGGGTACGGATTGTGCTTGTAAATTATTAAGTTTAAACAATATTTAACTCAATATCTGAAATTAATCGCAGAGTATACTGTTGAGAAGCAGTCAACCGCTATGCGGAGCTACCGGTAAGAGATGTAAAGATGACGAAAGACTGTTGAACGCGGTTCTAGGTCCAGGAAGACGGGGGTGAATATACAATCAAACATGTAAAATTATTTCAGTCTAAATCCATGTCGAACAGTTTTCATTAAAATTTACGAGTATACAGTTACATAGTGGACACGAGATCGGTCAGTCAGGCACAGAGTGCCAGAGCTAGAGGAGGCGGCACAGAAATGGACACGGCTTATCCACAGTGGCGAAAAGTACACAAACCAATCCCCCGGCCGCAGGATCTAGCGGATAGTTTCTACAAGTTGATAGAAGCCTGCAACGACATGAACGGTTCAACTTCGCAATGGCTGTCGAAACTGGATAGTAGCGGATGGTTGTCCGCTGTGCAAAGTGCTTTAAACGCTGCCTGTGTAACCGCGCAATGCCTGCATCAGGAAGTCGCGGCTGTTTTAGTGCACGGTACGTGCCGCGTTACACATATAAGTAAAATGGCGTTAATACTCTTTTAATATTTTATTTTGAAGAAAAATAATTCGCGCGAGACTTGTGTTTATCTAATTTTTTACTACAGGTAGCGCAGGCAGAGATTCCACACTAGTGGTGACTAGTTTGGCTCAAGTGATTCTGAATCCCGATTGTCGAACGGTACGCGGGCTTCAGGCGCTCATAGAGCGCGAATGGTTGCAGGCAGGTCATCAGTTCTTCAGTCGTACGCGATACGCAGCGTATCAGCCGTCGAACTCGCAAAACTCGACGCACGCGCCGACTTTCCTGCTCTTCCTCGATTGTTTGTATCAATTACATTATCAGTTCCAATTCAGTTTCGAATATACGATGGATTTGCTAATCAAGTTGTACAAGCACGCGTATTCGTCAAATTACGGAACATTCTTAGGTATGTAAAAAAAAACAAAAGCATTATTATTAAAACTTTTCTGAGATGCTTGCCGTTTGTCGCTATCCCTTCGTTGTCAACACTTATCAACGCATGCTTGTCAGGCGATTCCGAAGCGGAGAGAATAAGGCTACGTTTGTCCGAACAAACTTACAGTTTGTGGTCGTACATGAATCAACCGGACGTTTTGGAACAGTGGATAAATCCTCTGTACGAACCGAATCCAGGAGTGATCTGGCCTAGCGTCGCGCCTATTAGTATTCAATTGTGGAGAGAGCTCTATTTTGTCCACACAAGCGCAACTCCGTGGGACGGCATGCTTTCTTACGCGAAGCAAATCAAGCAGAATTACATGGCGGTGCGCAAAGTGGCCGGACAGTTGCAAGCGCAGATCAGACAGGTGTTGGACGAGATCCGGTCCGATTCAAACATGTCGCAGGACAACGCCGATCATCAGGAGGAGCTCTCCTCTATAGCAGAATTGAGCCTGGAGTCTCAGAACACTTGACACAAATTATAGAAGCTAAAGTCTCAACTCTTCTTCAACGATCTTGTCAATATTACATTATATAATTAATTAATACAATATTTATATATATTATATATATATATTAGTTCAAGAATTGAACAAAGGTCTATGATATTTGCAAACAATCAACTGTGAATGTCAAAGTCTTTATAATAATTGTTAATGTACTATTCTCAGTATCTCTAAGATATAAAAAAAACGTATAATTCTAAACATAATTCTGCAAGGATTATTGTTATACGAAGTGAATACCATTTTAAATAGAAGAAAAAAGAGAACATCTCTCTTCATAATTGATACAAACAAAATTTTGTTTTTCTATCTTTATTTACAAAAAAAAAAACTGCTTAAAGTTTCTATTCTAATATATTATTATTAATTAATTTTAAATGTCATAGTTATTGCGATCTGTAGCAAAATGGATCCAGTATCCTTGGATGAGTGTGGATCTAGTCACGCATATAAATCTTGAAACGTGAACTGAATTCAAACCCATCCAAGGCTGCTAGACAACATTAGACCTTCATTTTTTTTCCCTCGCTGATTATCTTTGAATTAATCTCCGGTTCTATCTCCGCTCGAGAAAAACGTAAACAACACGTTTTGGCAAACCCAGAAAATAGCGCAATGCAATTGCACGTGAGAGACGATCTTATTTATTCGGTGGAGGCAATTCCAAGAAAAACCAGTTTTTTTTCTTTTGTATCTCTCACACTACTTATCTCGCATTATCTTTTTACAAACATATTCCGGTTTTACTACGTGAAAACTTGTCGAAACGATAAGTACGTGAGAACTTTTTGACGAGCGACGCGATCGGCACACCGTAATGACGCTGATGTTGTACTTTTTGTTGTTGTTTTCTCCAACGCGCGGGACACAACGTAACCGCTGATGACAACTCGGAGACAAAAATTGACCAATTTTTTGAATAGATTCCTCTTGATCACTCTTGACGATCGCGCGATCACAAGTCTACAGTGATCCAATCATAGTGATCAATTCAGCAAATTAATCCCTGCGATTGGACCACTTGTGTACATTCAGCTTTAATCCCGAAGTGGATCCAGGAGGAGTCAGAAGGAACCCATCTCTAGAGTATATGTTACGTTTATGATACAAACAACCGAACAGTGCCGAACAAATCCGAGCAGTATATATACGTACGTCCACGTCAGTGCACGTCATGCACGTCGCGGTTACAGGTGTTTTCTCCAACATAACCCGCATAATCTCCGAGTAACGGCTTGCGTCTGGTTGTCATTCGGAGTCTTGCACCGCGATCGATGAATGAGATTCACGCAAATGACAAATTATTCCGATATTATTTAGTACAGATAAGGTATTTGATAAGAGTATTTTTCAACTTTTGATTGGGGATCGTATTTTTTTTCATTGTACACAACATAAAGGCAACAGAGAATCGACTATAATCCCAGCATTCGTGTCCACCTCGAAAGTAACTTACATTATTTTGTTTGAACAGTGTAGCAAAATGTATTGGACATTGTGCATACTGATCATCGGATCGTTTGGATACAAATATACGCTCACTCAAGCGCAAAGAGTTGCACCGGGTGTGCCACCGCAGCATTATCAACAAGTATGTGTTTCGAATGTGTTGGCAAACATATGGTTTATCTGAGTAGCATTTGACACAAAAGTGTTATTTGATTCAATTAGTTCTTTTTAATCTTCATTGCTTTCACGTGTTTATTAAATTTATATCAGTATATATTTTATTTTATTTTATTGTTTGTTTTAGCCTGTCCAACAACATGCCCATCATATTCCTCAGCAACACCAAGTAATTTTATTTTTATATCTTAATTATATACATCTGTATACTGTTGTCTGATATTATTTATGATTTACCAATGACTGAAATAGTATTTATACAAATTAAAATATTGATTTTTGCAAAGTTGTTAATTCAATGCTTCTTATTTAAAATTTTTCCTGTAGTATCAACAAGTGCCTGTACAGCAGCAAGTACCAGTACAGCAGCAACAAGTACCAGTACAACAGGCTCCTGTTCAGCAAGTACCAATGCAACAAGTACCAGTCCAGCATCAAGTACCTGTGCAACAGCAAGTACCTGTGCAACAGCAGTCCCATGGTCAAGGTCATGGACATGCTCATGGTCAACCTCAATTACTTAATACTGCCAATATAGCTCATGAAAAGGAGTAAGTTAGATAGAAATTTATGACTAAAGTTGATAATAGTGATTGTCAACTAAAATAAAACTGATAAATCTTGGGCTTTAATCAATGAAAACATAGAACTTGTATATTGTTAAGTTTTCTTATTTGTGTTGTTATTAATTAATATTATAATTGAAATATTTTTCTCTACCAGACATATTGCAGAACATGCTGATGTTCCAATAGACACCAGTAAAATGTCAGATCAAGAACTCCAATTTCATTACTTCAAGATGCACGATGCAGATAATAACAACAAGTTGGACGGTTGCGAGCTGATCAAGTCTCTGATACATTGGCATGGTAAATCTACTATCTTCTTTTTTATCTCACAGTATTCCGTTCAATGCAATTACAAACGGCAATTGTAAATTCTCTGATATTTGTAGAACAAGGTAACAACGAGCAGGGTGATAAACTGTTTAAGGATGAAGAATTAGTGCAATTGATAGATCCAATACTTAGCATGGATGATACTAACAATGATGGCTATATCGATTATGCCGAATTCATTCAAGCCCAACAGAACGCTGCAGCTAATGCCCGCCCATAATGACGGATCTTCTTCACTCACTGCACAACCACAACCTACAGTATGAACAAATTAAATGAACATTTTTAAAGATTCTCGATCAACACAGTGTAACATTGTATTGTTGTATTTATATGATGTGCATAATAATGCATATATTGAGTAAAGTTTAATTGATCGCGGGATAAGTAATTCATTTTTTATTAATATGAGTATAATATGAATATATAATCATTAATTGTAAAAAAGGCTTTGTGGTACATATGTTAAATATCTTGACATAAGACGATTTTTGGCAATCGTATGGTACATGTACCAAATTATAATTTGAAGTCACTCGAACTATAGTTTGGTACACTTTGGTATATGTACCATAGGATCGCCAAAAATCGCCTATATATATACAGGGGATATTGTACAAATTTAGTGTATCCATAAAATATTTAGAATATATAGAATATTATGCCAGATAAATAAACTCTTAAATTTTTCAACTATAAATGTTTATAATTTTAAAAAGTGTTGTCCACGGTTCAGATATCATGCTAAAACGTAGCAAAGACGCCCTTTATATTTAATGTATTATCGTATATAACACATATAAAGATACATTTAGTATAAAAACTATACTTTCCCTTATAAATGTCAAGTGAAAAAAGAAGAAACAGAGTGAGATTACAATTCATGCTTCCAAGGAGTAAGTGCAGTGAGGAATCAAGCCTTAAGTCTAGAGTAAAAGTTTATTATAAGATACTAAAAGTTTATTGTAAGATAAGTGTAATATTATGTGTTTAAGACAGGTTTTTTTTTTTACACAGGAAAACTATTTTTAGATAAGTGTTGTATAGAAAATATATTGCTTTTTGTGTTAATAAATAAAATAATCACGTAATTTATTATTATTATTATGTAATGAAATACATAAAGTTTCAGATTTTCTTTTGTAACATTGAATTGGCTACTGTTATTTTCTGAGGACAATGTAGCCAAATTTCCTTGTATCACGTCCATCATTGATTTAGGGATGATTTTCTTTTTCTATAATTTTCTACTATCTCATTTATATTTTTTGTTTTTTTTCTTTATCATTAAAACACAAACATAAAATGTGAAACAGTGCTCTTTTAAATATTTACGTTCTATTTATATAATCAGGGTTACGTTCCAAAATCCTACCTTGATAACCAAAAACTATAGTACACGTGAAAATATAGCATTTTAGTAACCAAGGTAGGATTTTGGAACGTGTAACCCTGATTGGTTGAAACACTGCGCATCTCGGGAATGAAACACCTTAGGGTCGATTCTGTATCCATGCAATGTAGTGAAAATTACAAAAGTGAGCAAATTTACTAGATGTTGACCAATAAGATCATAGATATTTTAGTGAATTTGCTCACTTTTGTAATTTTCACTACACCGCGTGATACAGAATCGACTTCCTTATCTTCTTACATCACGGGAGTTTCCATAGGTCTCAGTTGTGCGAAGTGATAGCGATGGATGCTTGTAACGCAGTTGAACGTGAGGTAGACAAAGTTCTATCAAAATTCGGCGCTATAAATGACCATGCTGAAACAGTGTTATGTGATCTGATAAATCACATTCAGTCTTTGAAAAAAGATATAGATGAAGGTAAACTGAAAATAGTGGCAGTAACAAATTGTATTGTCCTCTTTTGATTTAATCCTTGAAAGTTTATTTTTATTATCAAGTTTTACTCAGCTTATAATTTTCGATGCTTGATGGAGATTAAAGACGTCTTTTGATATGCATAATTTTATTTATTAGTAAATTATACGTATTTCTAATATTGTATATTTTTATTTGAAGTTTTCTAACCTTTAGACAAAGCTGATTACACTTCCATATTGCACTTGTTGTTATTGTACACTAATACTATCGATAGTGATAGTGTTTATTTACGCCTGTATTAACTAAATATATGTAACAAATAAACATATACATTATAAAAAGAATAGTAGTGTTATTTACTTTCTATATATAAGTTTAATAATAAGAATTAATAATAAGAATTACAAAATTAACAGTGTGTGTTTGACTTTTTGTTAGTACCGCCAAATCAACAATTGACAGAAGATCAAGTACAAATTCTTAAACAAGCAATGACAAAAGTACGTGACACCGTGCAAAGATTAGCAACAGATCATCGAGATTTACATAGTACAGTATCCAAAGTGGGCAAAGCAATAGACAGAAATTTTATTGCGGATTTTGCCTGTACCAGCAGAGAAGATGTGTTTTCAGGACCTGAAAAATCTCATCTTCTGAATCAAGCAATTTGTCAGCACTTTTACAGGCAAGGAATGTTAGACATTGCTGAAGTATTAGCAATGGTGAGTACATAGCTTTTATTTGATGTGGAATCACATGTAACAGATTATATGGAATTACTAAAATAAATATAAATTATAAATATTTTATATGGAATTACTAAAGTAAATAATATAAATATAAATATTTTCTCAGGAAGCAGGAATTAAAATTGACGAAGATAGAAAAGAACCATTCTCAGAGTTAAACTATATATTGGATTGTTTGAAACAGAGAAATCTGGAACCAGCACTGAATTGGGCTAAAAAACATAGAGAGGCACTTTTAACACAGGTATTTGAAAAATTATATATTCATTTTTTATGTTATTATTTTGTAGTAGTAACACAAAAATAATGTGAGATGAACAATTCTAAATGTTTCTCTCTTTTCAGAATTCTTCTCTCGAATTCAAACTGCATAGACTCCACTTTATCACATTAGTTCAACAAGGTCCAAGTAAGCAGAAAGAGGCTATATTGTATGCCCGTCAAAATCTCACTCAGTTCATCGATCGTTACGAAAAAGAAGTGCAATCTTTAATGGGAACGTTACTTTACTTACCACATGGGATACAATCATCTCCTTATAGTTATTTAGTTGATCCTACTTTGTGGCTTGAGATACACGACGTTTTCACCAAAGAAGCGTGCTTATTATTAGGTCTGAGTGTCGACAGCCCGCTCTCTGTTTGGTACGTGATATTTAAACCACTTTTTCAAGTTTTATAAAGAGCTGAACTGAAACATTGAAACATTGAAATTTGTTTTATTACAGCATCAATGCAGGATGCACTGCGTTACCCGCGTTATTGAACATCAAACAAGTGATGCAACAGAGACAAGTGACCGGCATTTGGACAGGCAAAGACGAATTGCCCGTAAGTCACTCTGTAATTTTGCAATTTAATTTTTAACTATTTTTTTTATCGATATCAAATTGATTCCTCTATAGCTCATCTTTTAGTTAGAGTTTCAAACTAAGTGTCTCATTGGGATGACTAACTTCTGTTTTATCTCTAAGATATGGTAAAAATAAAATAAGTGTGCATCTTGATATGCAGATTGAAATAGATTTGGGAAAGGAAGGTCGTTATCATTCAGTCTTCGCATGTCCCATTCTGAGACAACAAAGTACAGAAACTAATCCGCCGATGAAGTTGGTGTGCGGCCACGTTATCTCGCGAGACGCGTTGAACAAACTTTCCAATGGAAATAAGTAAGTATTTTATATGTGACAGGATCGGCATACGTTGGTCCAGAAGTCACGTTTTAAAAGAAATCAATTTATTTCTAGATTGAAATGCCCGTACTGTCCGGTGGAGCAGAATCCCGAGGACGCGAGACTTATTTATTTTTAACCTGTGATATACATATTTATACATATATATATATATATACATATATTGCATATACATAAGTATATGCTCCATGTGCGTGTGTGATTGTGTGTGTTGATTGCCTGCGTGTATATAAGAAGTATACGTTTGTAAGAGAAAGAACTAGATTTGCCTTGATTTTGATTTGTAACCGAGCAGAAATAATACACAGAGCCAAATGTGGTAATTGTGTGTATGTGTGTGAAGAAGAACTGTTAAATTTCGAGTACTATACACATTCGCATTGAATTGAAAACTCTTGCTCTGAGACATTTTTCTTTTCTTGCAATTATCGTCAAATCCAGATATATAAAATAGATAATTGCAGCCTAACAATTGTTTCAGAGAAATTTATTTTCATATTTTGAACACTTCAAAAAGAGAAACACACACACACACACATACTATTTTTTTTTGTTTTTTATTTCTCTCTGTAGAATTCGTTATGACTACAAATATTTATGATGTAATTATACACAAGTTTGTTAGTACACGGTAGACGATTTATACATATATATACTCGTAGATATTTGTAATTGCGACACTTCAGCTTTGTACTAATATTACTGAAAAGTTATAGATGTATAGCAACTAAGACGGCAAACTACTTGTTACAGAATCCTTTTTCGTTTGTTTTTCAATTATATATGTATTAGTTTGATTATAGTTGAATAAAGATAATTTTATATATAAAAAAAATACAAAAATATAGAATTCATCAAACGTATAGAGAGAGATATGAAAGCGATCTTATGATATTTTCTTTCGGCAGCTGGTTTCAGCTATCACGTGTTCACACAAATGTGGTTGAAATGTCAAAACTGGCATGGTGTTTTCAAAAAATCAATGTTTTGAACGTGCAAACAATAATTCTTTCTGATGAGTTCTATTTTTTTATCATTTTGTTTCGACTTTGAAATATCGAAACTGGCGCAGCTTCTTCAAAAAATCAAAAGTCTGGCTTTTTGTAGGCGCGAGTGATTTCTAAAGTTCCCGATGAGTTTTAGATCGATCTATGGCTTTTAAACACTTAATGTCACTGCGCATAGATTCAGTTATCTCATAAGGTTTACTCACATTTTCAAGTATACAAATGTTTAAAACCTTAATTATAATCGTTTGTTATTTGTGTAACTCCATTTGAAAGTTTTATCAATGCTCAATAGTCTAAACTTTGGTTTTCCAATTAAACAACGGAAAATAAAAGTCAGTTTTTAAGCAAGTTAGGAAAATGTGAAAGTCGTAATGAAGAGATTTTATTCTATATGACTTTTGAAGGTTAAACTGCTGGCAATGAATTTGCTTAAACGATCAAGAGAATGTTAACTATAATAATACAGTAATTATAAAATGACTTTGCGTCATCTCATCAATAAACATTCGCGCGCTTTTCATTGCGGATCAATTAAGTATTCCGCACGCGAATCTTCATACCGCGACTTTTAATCAAGTTTTACATAAAAATCGAATTACGCCGCGTTGGTAAGCCGCGATTTTTTTTTTTTTTTTACTTCATTACGAGTGTTTTTTGACGTCAGAAGCGAGAAGACGAGGAAGCGTTAAGCTAGGTATATACATAGCGAACAAACGTACAGCAAACGCGAACATTCGTTACTATCGATCATTCGTCAGATGTATAAGCCAAAACAAATGCGAACAGAATATTCAACTCACATTCGGATTGGTTTTTCTCATGAAGCGGTACATCAGAGAAAATTCGTTAGCGATATGGATATGCATACGTGCTGTTCTCTGCTGTTCACTAAGAACAAATGACTTCAGATCACAAACACGAATGTCCGAACATTCGCTCTCGCTGTTCGTTCGGTGCTTATTCATAGATATATACCAAGCTTTATACGCTTTCTCATTAATATAAATATCTACTGTTTTGCCGTTACAAAAGATTAAACTAAACTCAAAGTGTATCTGCCATTGTTATTTCGCTTACTTATTAAGGTAATATATTGTTTGATCAGTGTGGTGTAGTTAATATTAAGTTACTGTTTAATATTAAGTCACACAATACAAGTGAGATGCATCAAATATAAATTACACGTCTTATCGCGGATGTCTTTGCCTAATGGAAAAATCTAAACGTGTAAGTGAGTAATTAATTTCGTAAGAATCATTTATCTCTATAAAAATAAAAAAATTGCGAAAACTACAGAGATTACACGCATGTATTCATCGCACGTTTCTATTTCATGAGACATAATTCAAATAATCTATTCGTCGAAGAAAAAATTAGTCTCGCACCTTTTTTTTTCCATAAAGTGATGTTGCAATATTCTCTTGACGAAATTTGTAATTAACAATGCTTTACGTTGATTTACCTCATATGTCTGTACATACATATTGCATTTCTCAGTACAATAGCAAGGATTGTCATTGAATAATTAAAAAAAAAAAAATGTTGCAGGAAATTGTTGTTGGAAATTGTGTCTGTCAGATTTTTGCATATAGCGTTTTTTGTATTGTTTTCGAATTGATCTATAACTAACGTTGTAGTTGTACGTCATTTTATCGCACGTTCGACAAAGGTAGCAGTCGATGTTGGTAATCCGATCTCTCATCGTCTCAAATTGTGGATGAAATATGACCTTTCATGGTTTCCACAGCAGTGATAAACAGAGAATAATATTGTAGATGTAAGGTATATACGCCCCGTGCTTGATAAGGAGCATCTTAAGACGTTGAGGGGTCGCCGCAAGTAAAACGTTTCTGTCAAGGGAGAAGAACTCCGCTGGCGCGATCTTTATTACAGCATCTTTTTTACTTTTACCAACGCAAAATAAAAATTACTAAGCAAATAAATATCGAAACATGTAGATGTGCGCTCGCATAAAGAAACAAAAGCTCTTATTTTTGAGCTGTAGTTGGATAGTATCTCGATAATTGTATATTTAAATCAATAACGCACTAAAACGTAAAGATAAACAAACTGAAGAACATTTGAATGTAAAACAATGTAACAATAAAAACTTTTCAAGAAAGATTTCTTAAGAAAAGAAAATACACATGGAAACTGCAATTAGGAAATAAATGTACGAATTGTAGCAACAATATTTTTTCACAGTACACTTATATTGTATTATTTATATTATCATGTTTTATCATTTTTGTAACTTGTAAAATTTTACAAAAACTTCCGAATGTTTTGGTTTAACGATTATACGCTGCGCGGGAATTTTTCAAAGATTTTCAAGTTTAAATGAAAAAATGCAAGATATATTAAGTAAGAGAAGTAAAAGAAAAAAGAACTTTCTGGAAAATATTAAATGAAGACTTTCTAGAAAATATAAAACAGTAAGGGACTGAAGACAGTACATATGTGCGAAAGTATGTACTGTATGTGCGTCAGCATAGATCGTTGGTTTTATAGAAGCCGATAGAATAGAAATGTATATATATGTTTGTATATATGTATATAAATCTCTGTTTAAGCTAAAAATTCAATTGTAAATCGTATTGGCGTAAAAAAGGGTGTAACGTGTGCGTTCACACATACAGGCAGAAATATCTCTTGTTTTCCGTCATGTAAAGCAGATTTCGCGAACGATTGAAAGCAAATGCTGTTTGCATTGAATAATAATCCGATTATCGAAAAATAGCTGCTTGCGAAAGAGAAAAAAAGAATTTAAAAGAGGCAAATAAAATTCTACGCGAGCGCAACTTCTATTCAAATGTAGAACAACTTGACGTTTAACATGCATATGATGTTTTTTACATCTCATAATTTTGTTGGCGCTATGAAATATCGCATCCACGGGCTTTCACTTACATGAAAATTAAACGTCTGGTTGTCGAAAATACATAAAATTTATAGGAACAGTTTCTTTAGAGTGTTAAAGTATACAGTGCAAAATTCACAATAAAAGTCACTTTTAATTTCGCAGTCTTGTTCAGAGCTTATATACACCCCCCCCCCCATGAATAAGTTGGTAGAGCTGCGCACAAAGTTCCCGGAATGTAATTAAATGTCGTGACGTTATTCCCTTTTGGATAACACACAAAGGTCACAATGTTCGAGAGAATTGACCAATACGAGTTTCTAAATGTATTATGCTAACTCTAATTTAATTCAAAATATATTATACAATATGTCCATATATACGTGCAGAATTCCGATAGTTTATTTAGTATTAACCAAGTATACTGTATTCTTTATAACTCACATGGGAATACACACACGCGCGACTATGTGACTCTCTTGCGTGTATATTAATTCCTTTATGTGCGATATTATACTTAAAGAAGACGAGCTACTCCGCTCTTGTATTTTCATGCAGCCCCAGAGAAATTTCAAAATACATATTACACGCTTTTGCTCGGAAAACTTAACTAGTTCAGAATCCGTTGTATAATTTTGCAATCAAATTTAGAATTAACTCTTCGCGGACAGACATGGGTCTTTCAAGATCCGCTCAAAAATTGCGCATCGACGTTTCTGGTAAAAATTAGTGTTATTCCAAACGCTTGTATCTTCGAAACTACTGAAAGAAATTTTTTCAACATGTTTGGTTTTTGATCGACGCAGAATCGTTCAGACTTTTGATAAAAAACAAAATTGAAAAATATTGATTTTTCGCGAAGATATTCGATTTTAAAGTCGCGTGCGTCTCACAGACCCGGTCACGTGGGTCTAGTCACAGCTCTAGTCTGATCAACTAGTCGTCATTTTTGACGTCTGTTCTTGAAGATTTAGAAATTAGTGGAATTAACAATTCGTGTAATTTGCATTTTATATTTGTAAAAGTTACAATCAAACTTCTGTCCTCTCTTCTGATGGTTACGGGGTTCGCATATACTCGACGAACTTGAACGTAGTCTTGATCATTTTGTAAACTTTCGAAGATACCCACACAGCAAATGTGTCTCACACAGTTGCGCATTTACTCTCTTAGCTAAAATCTAGAATGATTACTCGGTTACAACCGGTACACCTGTGAAGAACGGTTAACTCTTGCGAGCTACAACTATATCGTTATACTATGAAACGTCAGAAAGTACACGTCTCGCGATGATAAATATCATCTTTCAGACACAGTGCCGTGGCTAAAATGCCTTGTTTGTTTTATGCTCGACAATCTCCGACTCAAACGGACGTAACGATCCGCAAAGAACCGCACGATAATTTTCTTGTACTTCTTATCCAAACTTGATTAATGTACTTCTACTAGTTGTCACGGTGTTCTTGAGCAGAGTGTGTTTACACGTTTCATGAACGAATCTTTTCTTTTTTTCTCTCTTTCTATCTAAATATGTGTTTGTCCGTCTGTTCAGAAGAAAGAAAATAAAATAAAAATGTCCTAGATTTTATCTAGAATAAAGTTTAGTGCTCGACAAAACGTGCGCTTGGTCAGCACTCCGATAACAATGGTGACTATTGACGATTTACGAAATAAATATACTTCGCTTCGAAGCTGGCTTGTCTCTTTAAAGGATGTGTGTGTGTGTATATATAAACACTTAATCAAATTCTCGTTCATCGCGACAAATATTAGATATATGTATGTACAAGGAGCGAAATACACATATTCAAATTGGAATCCGACTATGCAGACGCGTGTATTAAAACGTGTGTAGCGCTGAATTCTCGTACGCGACATAACGTCACGTAGTCAGAAAGATCGATTGAATATGCTAAGATCCGGAGACTTTGAATAACCAAACATTAAATTAAATAACTCTTTCTAAAACTGTCTGCAATCGAAAAATACCTGATACGGTTTAATCATTTTGAATTATTATTATCTAACTATATACTTGTTATTTTGTGTTTCAAAAAATTTCTTCATATTATTCTTTTTTCAAAAAAAAAAAAAAAAAAAAAAATCAAATTTTGTG
>NW_018020850.1:0-50003 GCF_002006095.1 Pseudomyrmex gracilis | reverse complement strand
CATTTTTTTAAAAAAAAAAAAAAAAAAAAAAAATCAAATTTTGTGCGGACGAAGATACGCGAATTTTCAATATTGATAAATCTCACGCGTTTATTTAAGGTAACGGTTTTACCATTTTATTAAAGATAAAGGTTTTACATTACGGAAAATGCGCACGGTCAATGAAAAAGGAGCAAATCGTTTGAAAACGTATCTACACTATTTTTACCATGTTTTTCTGATTCTCCCGTCCTCTTTTTGTTAGTGGCGTCAATCAATCACAAGTAATTAAAAGAATTCTTTGAATTTTTTCTCGAAAATCAAGGCGTTCATGACACAACAGCGGTGTATTAAAATATATAAATGAAAAAGAGGATTGTGCGTGCTATGTTACGCGGCTTTCTTGAAAATCGCGAATTGTGCAATTCTCGGTAAATTGTCGGTAAATCTTCGACGGTATTAGTACGGTAATAATAATCATGATAACTTTTAGATACATAAGTACATGATATTTTGATTGGATCTGTTAAACTGTTTAACATTAAATGTGGGTAAATCATAGATCAAAATAAAATGCAAATGCATTTTCAATAAACTACATCGTATTTTAGCTTTCTCTTCAATATATTAGACATTCAAAGCAATAATAATAACAAAATAAATAAACAAAAGTGTTTGCTAAAAGCAATAAAACTGGCAATTTTTTGTTGTTATGTTATAAATATGTATTTCAGTGAAAATGTGTTTTTTTATCTTCTTTTTTATTCTTGCAGAGAAGTGCAAAGAAATATACGAAGAAATGTAGGAATATAGATATTCCGTAAATTTTTACTTTATATTTAAAAAAAACAGTGTTCGATAAAAAAAACTTGCGTAAATATTCATCATCTGAATGAATATGATCTGATTTTTTTATAAATCACTAGTCGTGCTAACCGAAGTAAACTAATATCTGAGAATGTGCATGTAGCTTAATGAAATAACATACATGCTATGTACGTTTGAAGAATATTTCTCTCTTCATAAATTTTTTCTTTTTGAGAAGTGGCATTCTATACATATATATGAACTTGCGAGAACGATAGTGTGAGAAAAAAAATATATAGGAAGTGTTATTATGGGGAGAAAAGAGAAATATGGATGGACCTGGTGCGACTGCGTCGCGTCGAACGGACGTGAATCCTCAGGAAACCTCCGGCTTCCCTTCAGTTTATACTGCGCACCCGTTCTGTCGATTTGGTACACCGTGGCTCTACAAAGAAAAAACAGCGTGAATTTGAAACAATAGTTTTCGTCTGTGCTGCGAAACTTATAGCAGTGAACTTTTATCAATGCTAATCATCCACGTTTTTATATCTCAATTAATACATCTTTAAAAAAATATATATATATATTAAATACAATTTTAATATTTTAATATTACTTTAACACATCGGAGCTAAACGAGTGCAGAAATTTGAAAAAAATTAATCGTATGCAGTATAAATTAAATTACTGTAAACAGTGTAAACAGTGTAAATTTTTTAAACATTTTCTGTTGACATGTCAAAATTTATATTTTATATTTTGCACACTGTACGCACACTTATAATTCTCCTTTTTCCTATGAACTATTTTGAAAACACTCCCATTCCAATCTAATTAATTCCATTATAGTTTTAAAGAAAAAACAAAACAGTAAAAACTAAAGTCATATAATAAGCATAATAATGTACATACAAAAGACAAGAGTAGAGATAGATCATCAAAACCAATTTTAATAACATCAACGATTCAAAAATCCGATTTAGCGGCACGTCACAAAAAAATTAAGTTTATCAAGTTTATCGAAAAGAAGATAAAAAGAAAGAACTAAGAAGAAAAAAAGAACTAAGTAAGTATTTTACATCGTTAATGTTCAAAGCCAACATAAACAAGATAAATGAGTTTTTTTCTATAAAACTTTTCTATAAATTTTAAAAGTATGTTTAAATTTTCTACAGAACTATTTTAAATATATATTTAAAGTTTGAATAACAGGCTTATGTTATTAACACATATACCTTATATAATTAACATATACTTATATATAATAAATATGGAGAACACTTAATATACTATGATATTTATATGTAGATATTGTCACACACACAAAATGCGTACTTCAAACTTAGGACCGTGATATATTATGTAAATTGTTACGTGAAAGTTAGAGTATTTTATATCCATGATTTTCTATAATAATCGAGAACACACATACACTCTCATCAGGTAGCGAAATATCAATTTTTTCTCTCTCTCTCTCTCTCTCTCGCTCTTTGTTCTCTTTAATGTACTTCCTGAAGTAAGGTGTAGCTGAATTTAATTAATAAGAAAATAGCGTTATTTACGTCAGTATTATATATATGTGTTTAGCTACCTGTTACATAATTTAATACCTTGAAAGATACCTATGTGTAATTACTCGCGGTCTCTAGCAAAACACATTTCTTGATATTGCAAAGTTTAATAGACACATTAAATTAAGTAAATGTCATTTAATATCTCGATCAACTCAATTATAATAGATATTATAGTTAAACGATGAAAAATGTATTACCTGTAAATTCTCACAATGCGATGTCAAAAAACTATCATTAAACATTCAATTTCAATGTCTGCGCCTATTTATAAATTTTATTATTGTATAATATAGTTTTTAGCTTTTTAAATATAGAAGATAAGATGCTTTTATAATAAATTGGATTTTAGAAATTTTAGAAATTTACACACGCGTTTTGAAGAAAGCTAAAAAATAACTTAATAGCATGCAACGTATGTATGCGTGCAATAAAACAATTCGAGATAACAAGTTTAAAGACTAGAAAATCCAATAGAACGTATAATAGTATTGTTGTTTTTCTTGCTTAATTATCTAATATGCTCGTCTCAGTGAAACAATGTAGCTCGAATTAGAATCTATTGGACAAAGGTATTAAGCGCTGCGCCGAACGTTTGCTTCTCTTCTTTTTTTTTATTGAATAATAAGAGATTTATAAGAAATTCGTTTAATGGAACAAATAGACAAAAAGAGAGAGAGAGAGAGAGAGAGAGAGAAAAAAAATAATAAAAATTATTTTAAAATATGTACATTTATTTTTTTTGAATTCTTTTATTTTACTCTAAATAATAAAATAAAAAATGTCTAATCGCAATGCGAGTTGCCACTACTTTTCACGATGACAGGAATAAAAATTCATTATAATCTAAGAATAACTTTAATGTTATTTGTTAAAGAAACAAGATATTTTTATTTCTGTCTTTTATGTTAATACATACTAAATAAGAAAAGACTTGCCGTAAATATTCAGCAAACTCGCGCGCTATGTCAATAAGTAGGTTAATGTCAAATAACTTTGAAGATGTCTTTGTTGTCACAATCGCTACTTGGTGTCTGTTATCTGTGTGAAATAGGAAGTTGCGGCAGACATTGATATTTAAACGTTTGATAGCTTGCTATCACTATCAGAACGTGTGTCAAATTCACGCGCAACAAAATTCAGCGCGTACAAATTTTTGTTTGAAAATCTCGAATCGTCGCGAGAAAGTTTCGACTGGTTTATCACTTTACTCGTATTTTCGGTCTTAGGATTGCGTAATATATTTTACACTTACGCTCTTATCTGTACTTTTAAAGTATACTTTAAAAAGAACACCATAGCTGTGAACAAACAGTCTTCAAGATATCGTGCGAATAAAGTTACTTGCACTTGTATAAAACTTTTGCAAAAACACACTTGTAATGTATAATGAATTTTTTTTAATATTATATATTGCAAAAGTTACTGTTGTGTGTGTGACGTCACATTTTAATTTTCTGCACGCTGAATTCGCGCAGTATCTGTTTCCTCACGTTGCAAAATGTGTTTGGCGGAGATGTATAAAAGCGAAACAGAAAGTTACAAAACAAACGAAAATCGTATTGCGACAAGTGGCTCGGGACTACGGCAGTCCCATACAGATATGGGGTAGAATTACGGCGGCTTCGATACGAGAACGTGACGTGTAAAGTATATCCGCGTGGCCCACATGATAAACGACAAATACTTGAAAGGTCACAGATACGTATCAAAGTTTTTACTAGTTCGTCACTAAGAGTTCATGTTTTTAAAATCGCTATTAATGACAAGATTTCGTGGCTCTATTTATTTCCGACTCCCAAACGGTCTAAAATATAAAAACCTGGTTGTTTAATATATAATATAATAACACCAGATGTGTGTTTAACAACACCGCAAAAATAAAATACACAAGTAGATATTAATACATCCTAAGTCTAAAATAACTTGCAGATTGCTGCCGACTGCTTACACGAAAAAATGTTTGTGTACAAGACAAACGTATAAAAGAGAAACCTCAATCTTAAAAATGAGCACACGAAATGGGAATTTATGTCCGTTCATAAATTTTCTAACGGCGCAATAATTTCACTTTGAGACATTCCAAAATTATTTGACAGGATCAATCGAATTAAAAAACTGCCGTGTGAATTTTAAATCGTTCAGAAAGCTACAATAACACATGCAAGTTTATATTCATTTTGCTTTTAAAATTAAATAATGAAAAACACACACAATTGTTTCTTTCGCAGAGACACATTATTTAAATGCGTCTAAAAAACTCTACACACGCGTATTTCATTACATAAAACGTGACTATATTACTTTTTTCTTGTGTAAAAAATGCAAAAATTGAACAAGAGAAGTATATTGCATTCTTTAAGAGAAACACACTCCTTGTAAAATGCATATGAAGTTTTTTACTACAGACATAGCATAGGCGAGTAGAATAATGTGAAAATTCCCTGATGACAAATGAACAGTGAGAAAATAAGCCAATCGTAAGAATCATAAACTATATCTTTGATCTTGCGTGAGAAATTTAGTTCCCATACAGAGAAAACACAATTTCGAAAAGTAAAAATTTAAAATACATACACACACACACACATACATACGCGCGCGCACGTGTTCGGTAATCTAATGTGCATATAGTATTCAAACTGTGCGGAGCATTTCCAAACGTATCTACTCTTTTATAATATTTACGTGATATATACATACATTTTTCATACGATTACGATGTACATAAGAACGATGCACAGACAGCTAAACCAAGTATTGCACGGCATTCTCTAGCGAGCTGAGTATTCAACTCGGACTCAGTAAAAGATCATACGGTAGGGGTTATATTATCGAAGATCTTTGTACACTTTCTCTGTAACGAATTTCAATGTAACTGAGAGAGTTTGTTGTATCTTCAAAATTTGATATTTTTGATATTTGACAATTTGAAAACAAAAAACGCGACTGTTTCTGACTTGTTAAGCGCTGCGCGCTTTAGTTATAACAATTTAACCGACAGACGACGTTTTTTCTCAATTCATCAACTTTCTTTAAACTTGTCTTGTAATTTTATTGCGCATAAAAAAATTCTCATGTAAATTGTTGTAAGTTGTACGCATGCATGTATGTTTCAATCAAAAATCATTTAGCATCAAAGTCGATTTAATTCTGTTTTATGTTAAAGCGCAAAAGTCAATTTGCGCTGAACAGTCAATTCCGAAAAATCATTATTTCTATTTGCATTTATTAATAACAATTATTACACAATGCAGCAATTATTGAACAAAAGAAAGTCGAAAATTTAAAAATACAATAGAAATCAAAATTATAAGAACAAAGCTATAAATTTTGTTTTTTATTAGGAAGTATCGTTGTCGCAGTAATAAACGAATCCGCACGTAACGGATAACTCGGCTGATTTGAAATATCTTGTGTTACCAATTACTACCAATATTGGAATAGCAATTGGTTCAATTTGCTATCTTTCCGAAGAAGAGAATTCGTTCTGCCCGTTATTGAGAGACTTGTATAATTAAAGGTATACAATGCGCAGCAATTATTAAAATGTCAAGAAGAATTAAACGGATGAAATGTTGCTTTCGTAGATTCTCTGTCAAAATAAGATTTTATTGGTTCGCGCGAATTTCTCATTTTATGTGATATTCGTCGTTTAAAAAGAAAAATTTGTTTGTAACTGAAAGAGTTTAAGGACGTTAAGACGCCGCTAACAAATCGAGCACAATATTGGCTTATAGATGTAATTCTCAAATTTCTTCTCTGATAGATAAAAACTTCCGTAATCTTGTCAAGAAAGTTTCTTGATAATGATCATATCGAGCTATTCCAGAAAATCAAGATAGCAATATATTGCAAATATTTGACAGACATTCACTAATTGTAAGACGATATTGTTGTTAAATTATCGTCTTGTAACGATGTACACTGTTGCTACAAACTTTGTTATTTTTTTCCGAGATTGTTTATTTTAATAATTTTATTACAACAAACATTTTTGTGTTTCCTTCTTTAATATTAATTTTCTGCTATTATCAAGTAAAATTTGCGTCAATTATTAATGAACAAGTAAATTCGTTTGACGGATACAACTTGTAAATCTTTAAATATTTCTTGACTTCATCATATCTCGCGTGACTTGCTGTGCTTTAACCAGACTTGACTACATCGCAAATCAGATTGGTTGTTTTCTTTTTTTTGCTCGAAGTGGAAAACTGTGAACATTAAACGAAAGCTACTTTCAGCGAAATCAGCTCGAAAAGTAGTTTTTTCAATTAAGTGTATTGTTCTCTTGGAATAAAGATTTCAGATGTATTGCCGATATTTCGTTGTCTGTTGTTTCAATTACAGGAGATTTCAACTAATTAAAACCGATCCACTTAACCAATTTCTCATTTTCTTTTTCACTTCGGTAACAAAATAATTTTTATGTTGAAAAATAAACGTGTAAAAAAAGAAATCATACACACAGAGTACGTAATAAAAAGCGTTATGGAATCATGGGAAAAAGCGGGATTACAAATCGCATTATTTACGTATTAATAAAAAAAATAAAAAAAAAAAAAAAAAAAAAAAAAAAAAAAAACTTTATGCGATATTGTTCTCGAATGTAACTTGTGTTTCACAAAATAAAAACAAACGGAATAAATGAAAAACCGAGAGAGAGTGCGTGTGTCTATTTAGTATGCCAATATGTATAGTGTGATATATACANAAAACTGTATGCGATATTGTTCTCGAGTGTAGCTTGCGTTTCACAAAATAAAAACAAACGGAATAAATGAAAAACCGAGAGAGAGTGCGTGTGTCTATTTAGTATGCCAATATGTATAGTGTGATATATACACAATGTTTGAACACGACTACGAGAAGTAGTCGAGTTATATGTTTCTAGTGTACCGCTATCTAGTATATCATTTCTAGTATATCTACTCTCTCAGAGTTAAAATTGATTTCTATAGTCGGCGAGTACTTGATTGAGATATAACGAATTTATATTGATGACTCTATAGCAATTTGGCTAATGAAAGCACCGATATGTATATTGCGCGAAATTGTAAAGTAACAGTAAATTTTATTTTCATGTAAAATATTTCAAAACCAAGTAGATTTATGATTACTAAAAAAATACGTCAACTCATTCTCTCTCTCTTTTGCTATGTAGACCTTAAACATTTTTTTACTTTTAGAAGACAATTTCATATCTTCTGTTCTAAGCACTAGTCAGCTTAACACAAAGTAAACAACTCTCGTAGTAAACGAATCATCTTCTAAAATCCTTCTTTCGCAAATGTATCGTAATTGAGTCTTAAGAGTGTATCCTTGTCTTGAATTCTGGGTTAATGAAATGTATGAATATGCTAAATAGACAATCAAATATTTGACGGCGATTTGACAATATAGAGGGTGGAACGTGGTAAATAAGGTTGAATAATTCATTTTGGATATTCACTCGCACATAAGTGTAATGCGTTCTTTTCGTTGCCGTATTGATACACAAGCAATGCCACAAAAAAAAGCTTTTTGGAAGCAACATCGATTACTAGTATTTCGTAGAGAAGAGTATTTGTAAACAAAATGTAAAAGCACACATCGAGAAAATCTGACAACATCGGTAGTACGATAGTACGGCAACAATAGATTGAGATACTCGACAACAAGAGATTGTTTTAAATGTTATTTATAAAATTTCAATAATTTGTTTTTATTCGCGCATTCGAGATAACAAATTTGTGACATAGAAAACAATTGATATTAAATCACATCTCGTATAAACGTTATCGAGAAACGTATGCGCGACTTATTGAAAAATAGACACTTCCAACGTTAAAGACTACCATGGGACCGAGTATCGATTTAATGCCAGCTTACAGCAGTAGCGACAGATATCAATATTGAAGCAAAGGTCTGCCTGAATGATTAATAGTTAAAAGAGACATTCTCGAGACATTAGAACGAAAAGAGCAACATGTGTAATTTTAATGAATTATTACAACGGGATGTCAATAACATGAATAATTTTTGTGACAATAAATTACAAAATGTGTGTACACATGTATTCAATTCGGAAAACCGCATTGCAATAAAATTAATTATTTATTTCTTTTATTCATATGTACACACTATTTGAAAAATGTCATCTTAGAAAATATTTTAATCTGCGTTTCAACATGAATGACAAATCTATTGGACATAACTGTCAGCTGTAATCGCAGCATTATGAAGTGCTGAAGTCGGCTACAAATTGACGATAAATTCAAGTCATTCATTTTTCCACGTTCGCGAAGTCTCTAAAAATCGGATAAATTGTCGAAGACGATCTTCGTCAAAACGGGACGACCGTGACCGAGTTATATTTTTATTCGGCGGTTACTTTTTACCAAATCGGTAATTTCCAATCTCTCGATGCTCTCTGTCCGTGTGTGAGAAGTTCGTTTCAGGCAAATGACAGAAATTAAATTGATATTTATCGGATGCGGTTGGCAATTCTTGCCTTTCATCTGTTAAAGTGCAACTTTTTAAGAATAATGCAATTTTCCGTCATTTTTTTCTTTTTTTTGCACTTTTGTAAATTCTTAAATATTTTCCAAGACATTGCAGTTCATAGTGTTTTTACGCGTAAAGTCGTGTGTCAGAAAATCAAGTTTTTTTTTAGAAAAAAAAAAAAAATAAAAACTATTTCCTTGTAGACTTTTTCCGAAAGAAAGTCTTGCCGAGACCAAGTTTGTGTGCTCACCGGAGCACAAATTTATCAGGCACTTTCAACGTTTTTATAATAATGTTGCTTTTCCGCAAACTCTTTGAAATTCATATGATGCACGAACGAGAATTCATAAAATAATCTTACTTTCGTTAATCAAAAAAGTTTCACCAAAACAAAAAAGAAGAAAAAACACGTATTTTTATCAATCTACGTTTGTGATTAAATAACGAAGAATAAAGAAGATGATACCAAGACGAACTGAATCGGTAGACACCAGTTTCTTATAAAGAAGAAATTCGATGAGACGCGACAAGAGGCTTGTCACGTTTGATAACAATTCGACCGTTTCCAGTGTCGCTTTACTTTTCCTCTTGAAGCAAGAGGACTCGCGCTCAATTTAAACTCCTCCAACAACGTCGCATACATTGTCGCGATTAAACAAACTTCTCAACGAGAGAGAATTCGTGCAGAGAAAATCCTTCGCTGTTCTACGCAAAATATCTGGTATTATGAACTTTTCTTTCGGATTCCGACGAATATACATGCTCCGATTATTCATAATGCCAGTCCAGGTTGCCGTAAAGTTTTCGCTTTAATTCAGAGAATCATACGAGCTGCAACAGTAGCGCAATTGTAGCACACTTATATTGTACGAGGAAGTACCTAAGCGTTTATTAACTATTAACGCGCATATGTTACACTAATATGTGCACATTCGGCAATGTATACTCAAGATTGAATTGTTTGTATTTCGTTTTTATTCGCTTGATCACATATTCTACTTACATTATACGCGTATCAAACGTAATCTATGCAAAATGTCATCATGCACCGAATTATAATAGTCGATAATAGTTACATTGTGAACAAAATGACGTAGACCGTGCAATATTGACCAACGCACAAATTGCATCGTTTATTCTGCTACAAAATGTTTTTGTAAAAACCAAATTTCGAGTTTCTCGATTCAAATATAATACAATTTTCATATTTTATTTCGTACGGGCACGAACGAATTAATGTTTTTTTTACACAAAGTGTTGCACTTTTCATTGTTAAGATATCACCGAGACATTATGAGATTCAACCTTTCACGTGCAAAGACGCAAACGTCCGTTAAAAAAAAAACATTTGCCGTCGCAGTTTTCGTTTCGCGCGCATTTATTTTTGTTTTCTGTCACAGATTGCGCGAATTTAGAAATTGCTTCTCTTTGTGAACGTGCTATTCTCGTATTTTTTAACGGCTCTTTTGATGTTTTGATTTTTTTTTTTTGCATTTTTCTTCTATCCCATTTCTTTTGTCGGCAACAACGCTCGCTGTGAGGCGAGAGTATACCGAGAGAATGATTATTACGGAAAAAAATTATTCGGTTCTCTCTCATCATTACAATGTGCGAGTTGTTACGAGACGAAAGATGTACGATTCTAAAGCTCGCGCGCACAACAATCTCATTTGTGCTCTACATATCTATCAATCTTCTTTTGACATGGTTATGCTTGAGATCTTTTATTAAGCTCTCGCGTGATTATTATACGCAAACGTGCGTGCGCTCTCAAAACGTCAATTGTAACGACTAACAATAAGAAATAAAAAAAGCTTCTACTAACGGCTTATAATAGATTCAGAATTTCATCACACAGAGTTTCGGTTTAAGCGTTAGTAAGTGGAAATTTAGATAGCATTTACGCTCGAGAGACGAGTCTAGCTAATGAGTGTTGCTATTGTATTTTCCTTTGGCTTTGCGCAGACATAAAGTAGCTCCGGCAACGATAGACACGTTACATACACGTTTTACTTAATTAACGAAGTAACAGATTTTATAATTCGCTTAGTCTTGATGCAAAATTTCTAAGATATAAAGTACGTACGCATGTATAATATACAAAAACAAATGTCTAGATATAGTTCATACTGCATTTTTTTTCGCATCACGTGTTCTAAGATCAGGATCACTCTTGCGTAAAAATAAACACAGTTTTACGCCCGTTGTGGCACAACATTGAAACAAATGCGAAAAACCAGGATCGCACATTTGTTATCTGTGTTTTCTTTTCACTTGAAAATGCAACAACGTTCGTTATGACGTTTGCCATTTTAACGCGAATGTGACTCCGGCCTAAGGCGACAGATCTGCAGCTGGATCGCGACGCGCTCGAAATTTTGGTAAATTTTGTTAACGAATCTCTCTCTGTAGCGCAGCAATATCACTCCCTTGAACAGTTGGTTAATTCGAAAAAAACATGTTTTTCGAAGACAAAAGATTTTATAAACTCGCCCGTTTTCACAAATATATTTGCGCATTAACTCCCATTCTGATCAAATGGCACGAAGAGAAACGCGCGAGACGCTCACTTTACGTTATTTAATTCCTAGTCGCATCCTGGCCATGAAAAAAAAATCATCTGTTTTTTTCGTTTACATTCTCGGCTGTGTTTCGCACAACTCTTTTTTTCTGGAAAAACAAGTCACACGAGTGAGCGATTCAACGCCACGACTGTGAAAAGCCCTCTACACGAGTGTATATATATGTATATTTTATATATATGTATATGTACACAATAGTAAATCGTATATTCAGTTCGGTGCAATATGGAATATCCTGATATATTTTGTATACACGATATGACACTGATCCGAGTCATTGTTTCGGCTTTTTCGTAAACGTTAACCGCATTTCCGTAAACAAGCGCAATATGCAAAATAGATCGTGAAATATTGTGTCAATTGCACATTTAGAAATAAATGGTAAGATCATAGATTCCAAATCGTATAAACAATTCGATGGCATCTCGTCATCGTCGACGTTGACAAACTTTATCGATTGTAAAACAAAAAATCGATCAAAGTTAACAAAAATCTCTCGCTCCCCTCACGATGAAATTCCCGTTCTAAATATAATAAGCGACCGAAATAAATGTACGCAATGTACACTTCAAAAAGAGGATCTTTTAACTTTTTTTTTTTTTTTTTTGTACATGTCAGTGCCAGAAGCGTGTCTATTTTTCTCGATGATAAAACCACATGGTCCAATTGCCAGAAGGGTATCCGCTTTTTATTAACGATACAACACACATTTCAATTGGCACTTGGTTCAAATCTATTATCTGAAAAGCAACATCAGCCAATTTTATCGCGCTTCGTTTCGCTTTATAAAAGTTATCCGTCTTTTCATCCCGTCTCCGTTTCCGAGCTTTCTCTCCTATGTAGCTCACATTTTCCTCGAACTTCTCGTCCGACGGAATTTGCTTTTGCCACTTCTATTCGAATGACCAAGTGACAAGACGTATACAGATTTCCGTTGAAATGTCTTTCGAATACGCGCAATGTAAAATGTACAGGATAAATTTTTTTTACGTATGATGTAATAAAAAAAGTATATATGACCATACTACAAAAAAATAGAATAATATAGAAAACTGAAAATTAGAACCGATATAAATATAACAAACCAATAAGCTTGTATGTTACACCACAAGTAAGTTGTAAGTGTAAGTTAAAAAAATAAATAAATAGACCAAACTTTTTTTAGCCTACTTAGTAATTTGAAGAAAATAAAACAAACTTTCTAAGAATATTTTTTATCTCTATGCATCATTTTACAACTCTATTTTACGAATCCATATATTTATATATACATATATATATATATATGTATGAATAAAATGAAGATTAAGTCATTACTTTTGTGTCAAATTATACGCGTGACATTTTTGAGTTCGTACAAACCTTAGAATATAACTAGTTATTTTAGTTTATATTCATCAACTATACGCACCAGTGGTTTAATCATAATCTTAATACTTGAGGCAATATATCAATATAGGACAACGTAAATTCACGACGTCTAATAGTTAGTAACGATAAAATAAAATGACGACGTTAAGAAGGTGCTTAAAAGTTTCCGCCGAGTGTTATTTTTAAAACGAAGAGATGTCCGTGTGATTTAATAATTTGTTCAATATTTCTAAACTAAAATTATCGATCACTCGAGCAAACGGAGAGAGACACAATTGGCTACATACATAGAATGATGACGTAGATGTGTCTTCTGATATATTAATTTGTGCGATATTAGAACAGGTATCGAGTGGCGGTAAAACGAAACAGAATGAAACACCACTATCTGACTAAAAATGTTATAAAGTATAAATGATACACACTTAGCTGGATATAGTCACACTTATAACGTCGTAGTTTATTCTGGCCTCACGTTTTTCCGAGCCGAGATATGCTCCTTGCTTTACTCTTTATTAACTGAACAAATGTTGTATCATTGTTTTAATCTTGTATCACTGTTTTAATCATACAACAATAAATAATGCTTTGCAAAAACAAACGTGTATTATTATTTAAATGTGTATTATTTAAATTAAATGCACAAAAGCAAATACGTGTCGGATTATAAATATGAGTAAATATTTGTATGTACAATGTGCTTATTCGCGTGTTAAGTTTTACAGAACGAGCAGACGAGCGCGCGTGCATTCACGCAAAGAATACGTATAAAAATACTTATAAAGATACGCGAAAATATTTACGTGAGATATATTTTTTTACGTACGTCGAGAAATTTTCAAAGACACATTGATTAATAGATTTCTATAAGCGTCAATGATCGCGTTCGGTAGAACGCAATCGTCGACGCCGCGGTTCGACAACTATATCTCATCCGACAGGGATATTATACCTACGGATCCTTTGATTCTAAAAAAAAAAAAAAATCCTACCACATATATGAAAGAGCTGCGCTTTTTCAGCGCAAACTGATTGATTGCGCTCTGGCGAACGCGGCCAATGTTTTATCACGCGTTCTGCTCTGAAAATTAAACGGATATCGATCATGTCATAACGATAAATTACTGTTCTTCATTGTTCGTTAATGCACAACTAATAAAATAATCGCATTATTGAATTAGCGTGCAATTCGATTTTGCAATGTGGTCTGTCGTGTAAATCAATTTCTGACCCAGAAGCATATTTATTTATCTCGATACGTTGAATAAAACGAAAGATTCTTTTTTTGAAATGGCACAATTGAATCAAAGATTGAACATCGTATTCTGAAGCAGATACGTGAACCATTTATAATTGTCATCGGATTTTGTGACGTTTACATCGTCGTTACAGTTTATTAATATCCGTTCTTAAAAGTAAAAAACTTGTATTGCGGTTCACGTTGATTCATTGATATTGTGGAAATAAAATAGAGAGATGCGGAGATGAATGTTTCAATTTGTTTTAAGCTTGTTTTGTGATTCAAAATCTTCGTTGCATTTTTATAGAAATGCTTTACGTTAGACACACACACACACACACACGTATCTATATTAATTTATTTCGAGGAATAATCTTAGAACATGATGTCTATCAAATTACAATATTGATATTTCCGTGTTCTTCTTCCAATACTTCAGATTGTTCCGCGATCGATATATTATGACGGTAGCGGACGAACATAACACGAATTTAGATGCTTTATCGAAATCTGCGTTAAACTTTGTAAACGGAACGCATTTTTCTTGAAGGCAAAATCGATGAGAATTACGTTTGACGCGAAATTACTGGGGAAATTGAAGTTGTGCCGAGAATGTGCCAAGGATATCGAACGCTATGGAAAAGATTGAATTAATTTCGGAAACGACAGAATGAGGCACGGCGAGTCGTTAAATGGCGCAACTACTCTCGCGCAATATTACATTTAAACCCTGCAGATTAAATAAAAAATGTTTTATTGCCGCTTTCTCTCTACTTGACTCCTTCAAAAAACCAAAGAGATCAAGAATCAATCCGTTACCATTTTTACTGTAAACGAATGGATGAAAAACTAAAAGTACATGAAGTTTTTAAAAAGAATTTTCTTGAAAAGAACACGGTTTTATGATTTTTATCTCTTCTTCTTTAGAGTTTCAATTTCTGTTTTCGAGTGTATTTTAATTTTCTCTACTCTAAATTAAGCTGCTACACAAACTAATATATCGTATAACATTAACTTACTTTTTAAAGTGTTTGTGAAAAACTATTTACACACAAAAACGCGCACAAAAAGTGAGTTTCAAGTTATGTAACATTTATCTTTCGAAATCTGCAGTTAATAAAAATTACACGTATATATACATACATACATATAACGAGAAAAAGAGAAAGAAACAATGTGTATATATAACTTTTGTGCTTTTAGGTATTTGTCTCAAATTAGAACTTCCTAGTTCGTATCTCATAAAAGTTTAATTATAAAGAAGAAAGTCTTAATGTGTGTATATATTGAAACTCGAGGGTTTGGTAATAGTTTTTAAAAAACAATTTAAAAAAAAATCCGAAGTAAATAGTTGCAAAACTTCTGCGCTTTTAGGCGAAGTTATTGTAGTACAGTTTATTTTAACTCTCAACGTAATGTATTATCTGTAAATTAATTACTGCTCGCGCGCGGCATCGTCAATCAAAATGAAACGTAAATATTTATTCACGCTTTAAAAGCGGTAACCAAAGATTAAGTCAATCTTAATCAACAGAAAGCCGCATTTTGCATAGATGCATTTTATGACAAACTCCTGGTTTCAAACAATAAATAAACTAACGGCGTTTGTTAATTAACTTTCGATTTCGACAGGATTTGTCGAAGATAATTGACAACATCTGGATTGATGTGTCGCGCAGTACACGTAAATGCGCCCGAATTTGCAACCCGACATTAAACGTACTTAAAATATTGTTAAAATTACCAAGCACGAAATTAATTATAATCGTGATATGTGTGTCACGTGATATCTATTGCGTGAAATATCAACGAATAAAGAAAAAAAATAGTAAAATGTAAAACAGAGGATCTAGATTTACAATTTGCACAGTGATTGAGTGCGCAAGCCAACAACAAGAACTGATCTTTACGTTCAATTAATGCATTAATTACCCTTCTGGCGTACAACAATATTCCCAGTCAATTTATCGCGCCGGTGTGGTGCATTGAGCATCCCAATGAACCACAATGAATTCGTTACTCTACGTTTCACACACTTTTCAATACGAATTTTGCAAATTGATTTGCTGTCGAACGTTACACTTGCAATTCTACCAGCTAATTAACCTAAATATATATTATGTAATTAATGAGTTGGTCACTTTATCGAAGAAAATAAAGGAATGTATATTACAATGTTGTGAGAGTTACAATTGCTCGATCTTATTGTTACTATTTAAAGTTATCACAACGCGCGCGCGCGCGTCGATCAGTTTTGCAATCAATTTGTCTATAAAAATATACAATTTACATTAAAAAAAAAAAGTAAACATCAGTGTATACACGTACATCTTCACATTTACGGCATTAAATTTATGCATATTAGTTATATCTCTTTTTTATTAATATTCAAGTGACGCAGCTATTTATAGAGCAAATAAAAAATTAACATAATAAATTAATTACATATTAACATAAATAAACATCATTATTAAGTTCACAGCTAGATTTTTAGAAAAACTTTGAACACTGCTTCCACAAAAAAAAGAGAGAAACGCCGCAGAATTTCGAATCAATTTGTCATTTTCTGACGTACATTAAAGAGGATCAACTGTGCGTCGACAAATAGTGTAGCGACTCAAAAGGCTTGCTTGAAATCCAGATATTCTGTAGTAAAAATCAATCTTCAAAAAGCTCAACAAACAGAGATAATGCACACATTACGTGATTACTTTAATAAATCGCGTTCAAATAAATTTATCAATAGTCAAAGATATACGTGTAAAAAATCAATCGAGATCTCATCGAAAAGAAAACTATTTATTTGGATCTCACGTGAGGTAAAAAGTTTGGTAGAAAAGTTCAACATAAAAGAATTCTACATAAATGCAACTTTGTCGCACGTGACGTGTTTTATCTTAAATTTAAGCTTTTAATTAAGAGCTCAGATTCACACATTCTTCATTGAACGATATGCTACTGCGGAAGTTCTTTCCAAGTAAATACAACGCGTGTCCTTTTTTTGATCCATCTTCGTATTCGTCGTTTTGTTGTTTTTCGAAACAACTTTTGAGAACATATAGTTTAGTGTATAGCTAGTTAAAAGTTCGGGTAATATTACTACAGTTAATATTAATTTAGTTAACATTAATATTGGTCAGTTGGTCGGTCTGAAGATAGGGCGAGAGGGATCGACAACGTTCGCCAGTGTCTATTTGACCAAGCTTGGCAAGCACTATATATTACACGTAAACACATATTAACATGCATTTCTACAACTATCAACGAAGGAATATAAATTTGTTACAGAATATGGAAAACTTTACGAATCAAACATTCGATTACGAATATGATGACGATTATTACATACCGTACAGCCAGCGACCAGAAACCTATTTTGTACCAGTGATATTTTTATTGATTATAATCGCGGGTGTGCTTGGAAACGGTACATTAATTTTCATACTGTTACGTCATGCCAAAATGAGAAATGTACCGAATACGTACGTTCTATCTTTGGCAATCGGAGATCTATTGGTGAGTATATGTGGCGGAAATATAATCTCGCTGTAACGTATATCTCGACAGCTTGTATCGTACAATTTCTGTATTCAAAGATTATTTTTTTCTGCTTTATACGCGCACGTAAGTAAAATATATAATATATACGTACATATATAAAATAATATAACATATACGCATGTATAATACAAGAGTTTCTTATTACTTTTTGTATATATTATATATAGTTTGATGTCAATTATACATGAAACATACAAATCTTAATAGAGCAATGTGCACTTGCAGGTAATTGTCACATGTGTGCCATTTACTTCCATTATTTACACACTTGACTCGTGGCCGTGGGGCACAACTATCTGCAAAGTGTCAGAATTTGTAAAGGATATTTCAATCGGTGTGTCGGTATTTACTTTGGCAGCTTTGTCTGCAGAAAGGTAAAAGCCATATCTTGTTGCAATATATACACGTTACAGCGGAGACTCTTGATGTAAAATGAGGTAAAAACCTAATAAGCCAATTTCCATTTGACTCAACTTGTCAAGGTGCTCGCTTGATTTTCAACTCTCCCTTGCTTTGTCAACACAATGCGCTTCTGTATCTTCTTATGTTTTTGCAGATATTGCGCCATCGTCAATCCTATACGTCGCCACGTAGCAGGTTTAAGCGCAAAACCTGTAACAGTTTTAGTAGCATCTATCATATGGATATTAGCGATTATTTTTGCTTTACCCGCCGTTCTCTTCTCCCACGTTCCGAGTGTACAATTGTATCGCAACTATAGTATTTTTATCTGCAGTCCTTTTCCCGAAGAATTTGGTAAGATATAATATTCTTTTAATACACAGAGTGTCTCTCATTATTACAGAGTATTCCCTTCGTGACTTAAGTCACACGGGACCAATCGTGTTCTCTTTTTTTTTTATTTGTGTGCTTTGTGTGTGTTACAGGAGAGGATTACAAGAAAGGTCTAATACTGTTTAAATTTTTGACATATTACGCGATACCACTATGCATAATAGCGGCTTTCTACTTGAGCATGGCGCGGCACTTGATGTTATCCACCACAAATATGCCAGGTGAACAAGCCAGGGATAATTACTTGGATCAGATAAACGCGCGAAGAAGGGTACACCATTATCACATTTCTTTAAATCGAAATATATTCAATATTCAATATTCAATCTTTCAATATATCAGTGTGTTGACAAGTTTTTGCAATCGACAGGTTGGCAAAATGGTAGTGAGTTTTATCATTGTTTTTTTCATCTGTTTTCTGCCAATTCACGCGTACAACTTGTGGTTCCACTTCTGTCCCACAGCGATATACGATTATAATTATTTTTGGCACTACTTCAGAATATTTGGGTTCTGCCTAAGTTTCATCAACAGTTGCGTTAATCCCATCGCTCTTTACTTGATTAGCCGAACGTTTCGCAAAAGGTAAGAGTAGAAATGTTACTTTGTAAAAAACAAATATAACAAAAAACTACTCATTCTGTTAAGTTAACTAAAAACAAAATTACACGGAGATGTAAGTATCGCGTGAGATACAAAGAAACAGACGCAAACTTTCTTGCTCCAAAAAGTAATCTTGTTCAATTATTTATGCTAATAGAAGTAAACAAAATAAAGGTTTTGTTATTTTTCCTAGGATCTTGGTAAAGTTTCGCAACCAAATTGCATGCAAATTCTTCCTTACAATTCGCATGACAGAGAGTGTTTCTAAACTTTTTTGTTGCCGACTTTCATTGAGTATTATTCTAAAACTATTGGCGAGATACACGTGCAGAGTGTTCCACAACTAACGCATAAAAATATAATAATATATAATGTACAAATTATCAAAAAAATCAACTTTAAAAAGTTTGTATTAAATTTAAAAATAACGTTAGGTAACGAAAAAAAACTTTGACATTTTAAAAGAGCAAGAGAATTTTGTTTTATACGACAATCGTTCGTCTTCGGCATTAATTCTGACACACTCGTGTGTGTTTTCGTTCTTCTTGTAGATTTAACAAATATTTGTGTATTTGTACATCCAACGGCATTGCTGCTGGCCGCAAGAATCGAATAAGCAGCAGTAGAAATCACGACGATAGCGCTTTGTCCCGAAGAAATCTGAACTTACGGAGTACGCTTCGTGAGACTAGTTTTATTATTAATCCTACCATTCGAAGGCGGACGCAAGATTCCACAGAAGTGTTCGAACCAGGAGGAGGTATAGAAACTAGAGCTAGTCTGAACAACCGGAGGTTGCTTTTTTAAGTAAAATTTCAAAATTTATAAGGTAAAAATACCAATACCGGGATCTTTAAGATCGTATATGACTTTTGGCTTCATTAAAACTTGAAGAACTAATCTTCTCATGTTTTCTGATGTTTATGAGATGTTAATAGAGCGTATGATGCCTTTCTACATGAAGTTGCACCAAATAATACACTTCGAACAACGAAAAAAATTGTTTTAGTGCAACTTTACGTGGGAAGGCATTTGTGTACGCTTTCAACTGTATGTACACAACGCATCTCTTTTAGAATTAAGAATAGAATTATATAGAATTTTTCCTTGATTTTCTTTCTTTCACAAACAGAAAACTGTCAAATCTGTATATCGGACTCTAAGACTTTAGACTCTAGTTATTAAATCACAATCTTGTTTGCAGAATTAAGTAGAATAAAAAGTATTATTAATTTCTCCCTACAAAAAACGTTATTCATGTTGTTATTGTCTTTTTTTTTTTTTTTTTATTTTAGAATCCTTTGAAGCCAGCGGATTTACCACTGCATAAATTTGGAAACAAAACGAAACCTTCTGCTGTGTTTACTAATGTGTATAATTTCGTTATAAAAAGAACCACGTCATCGCACACTGTCTAATCCGTTTGCTATATCGATGTCACTTCGATGTCATCACTCACCAAGAGACACGGCAGTTCGTTCACATTACGTCGAACTGTTACGCCAACTATAGCTATAAGTAACTCTATGTGGTACCTGAAGTAATAAAATAATTCCAAAGAAATAATTTTTGATCCCATCTTTTTTCCCCTCGTTATTGACTACTTTTTAAGTTAGTTTAGTAAATTTCTTTATACAATTGTGTCGAGCTACAGCAATAGCACTATTTTGTTTTCTCTTCTCCTGCGTGCATTTCTCAGCAAAATTAAAATTGTGGCAAGATATGTCCGCGCTTAGCTTTTGCTGGCAAGTTGCTTGTCGTAACAGCTCGACAAATCTAATTATAATACCTTACCTCGCTGAAGACAATGCTGAAGTCAGGTCAGGCCGTATTTAGCACCGGTTGATTAGATTCGAGTTGTCTACAATACCGATCGGATGCACGTAGTTGATCATTCCTCTTTATTGTACGAATCACAAACGCTTTTACACACAAGTAAAGATGATATTCAAGTAAAGCACACGTCAGATATAAATTTTATATGAAAACCAAGAAAAACTTTTTCAACTACAGCTTCCTGTTTCACTTGTAGCTGTAAATACAGTTGCTATAAGCCCGTTCTACATTACGCAAGGTATAGATCTCGTAGAATTGACCAATTACGCTGCTCAATTGGCTGATTTGATCAATACGATTAGTCAATTCTACCAGACCTGTTCCTTGCGTTTGCGCTTGCGATCAATGTAGAAAAGGCTATAATTGAAAGTACCTACTGACTTAGCACAAAAGTCCGAAAGACGTCGTGAAGAAATCTAAAAACGACTAATAGTTTAATTAATTCTTTCAGATATCTTCATATCTTTTGGGTTTTTGTCTAGGAAAATTCTTTCAATTAAGCAGATATGTACTTATTTGAAAGGTCCGACTGTAGAGTCCGAGTCATGCTACATATGCTTCAAAGCGTATACGAGATATACGAAGAGCTTTATACACGTAAGAAAATATTTTCCAACATAATATATTTTGCGTCTTTTTTTTAAGGCAATAAACTTGATAATGGAAATATAATTACCAGCAACCTACATATTTACAAATTCTTTTAACGAATACCAGCATGATAAAGCTTTTCAATTTCATCACAGCCCCTATACGTTTTGCTTTCTCGCGCATAGGATTTGCCATATAAAATATATCTACAGAAAGAATACACATATGTTATATATATACACATTAATCGAAGATGTATCGAGACATTCCTGAATAAATTTGTTCCTTTAAGTAAACGCGTCTTCATACTACATAATCGTATTTGGAAACGATGTGTAAAACAATAAATAGGCACTCGTGTTTTGCGATTTTACTTGACTCGGTGACACTTCCGTGACAGTCTGGTCATCATACTTGTACCATCTGCAAAGAGAAATAAACACATCAAATTGAAAAAGTATAATACATATGAAAGAAATCAAATACAAATGTAATTGCTATGTTATGTATAAAGTCCGACCCTATTTTTTTCACACAAAAATACACACGTACTTATTTTGAGTGGCGTTTTTGCAAAACGCCGTATAATGGCCACCGTCCATCGTTCCGTAGTGATTAGACATTGCGTATAAGTTGTAGTTATAATTGCGAATACTGTTGGATACAATTGTCTTCGTATTCTCCACAACAAGATAAGATTTCAAGTTAAATCCTGTGAGGGGAAAATCAACAGCGGTGTTTCGTTTCTCTAACCATCCGCCGCTTTCAGCGAACCGATTCAAGTGAATGACAACGATGGGAGCGAGTTTGACGAAATCAAACTTTTTTGTCGCGTCGCGGGGTGCTTGGCATTTCGGACATTTCCATCCGCTCACTTTTTGTCCCGTCACAAATTTCTCCATACAATCCTGAGATAACAAATGTGAGCAGAACAGTAGAATTTTACCATACATATCACACATTTAAGTCATGATATTACATAATAAAGCAAAATACTCACATTTAGAGTACATCTATTAGACTGAGGTAGAGACATTGTTAAACTATTAAATGTCTCATATGTAGTACTCGCTTGTTTGCAAAACGAACACGTGATGGTAGATCTCAATTGTCCAAAAAATAAGTCGGATATTATAGATCTTTGAGAATTCATCGCCTTGTCCCACTCTTTCTCAGCGTTAGTCATTTCAATCGACGGTTTTACGTCCTACGAGCAAACGCCGATATTTCTGATAAATGTATTTTTGTTTTTGTAGAGTTTACGTTATAATACTCGTTATTACAGATTCTTACCTTTTTAAGATCATTATGCATCCAGTCTAAGAGAAACGTGAGAAATTCGTGAGAATCTTGTTGCTCGTAACTTTCAAACTGCAACTTATATTGCCCGACTGCAACCTGACAACAGTGATAATTGGTGACAATAGACAAAACTATGCTGGCGCATATAATAATTAATTATATTTATAATTTGTTCAACCATGAACGACAATAAATGGAAATCTTATTTGATATTCAAAAACAAAAATTAGATGATAGTACCTTTCGGAGGTAGAGGCAAGGGGTTCCAAGAGGCGCAAGCCTGAGGTTCCCCTTGCCAAACAGACGGCGCAGGAGGCGCCGAGTGTCGGGGGGTCCTCGACAAGAGAATCCCCCTCGAAGAAGAAGGCCTCCGAGGCCAAGGCTTCGGGGGCTTCCAGGAAGCCTGGACCCAAGTCCTCCAAGCCCACTTAGTGGGTTGGGCTTGGGTCCAACACTTCGGGGCGGGAGGGTGCAAGTCCGGACTTGCACCCTCAGGACCCAGTCCCCTCGGGGACTGCTTGGTCCGGGTGGGGAGCGCCAATCTTTGGTTTAACCCTCCAGACCGAGGTCTGGAGGGCGGGGACTTGGCCGGGAGTTGGGGGACTCCCGGTCATTGCACAAGTCCCCGGGTGGGGCGGCTGAAGGGAGTTACGGCCCTCCTTTCAGCCGCGAACAGGATAACTTGCCCGTACGGGCGCGCGAAAAGGAGTCGTCCTCGGTTTGGGGGGCGACGGAGAGGTCCTTGCGACGTAATAGCCGCGAGGCTGCCAGGGGACCTCTCCTGATAAGTCCCAGTCAGAAGGCCATCTTGGGGTTTTAGTGGGTGCGAGTCCCACACTCCCCCTCCTCTTCCCCAGGGGAGGGAAGTGCGTAGGCATTTCCCCAAGTAAAAAAAAAAAAAAAAAAAGATGATAGTACCTTTAGATCGTGAGGAGATATGCTTTTATATTGGCCTCTCCATAATGCTTTAATCACTTGAGCTACTTCTTCCACAACCTGACCTTGTGTCATATTATTGTTACTTGTATTGAGATCGTCAGCATATGAATTATCAGTGAAGTATTTTGCCAAGTTTGTTGTATTACTCAAGCATTGAATGATGCTATTCATGTAGCAAGAATTGCCCAAGTTCTTCAGGCCAGTAATACCCGGATGCTGTAAGTACAAGAAAACTACACTAATGATGAAACATTTCACTAATTGAATATCACAAACATACACACATTCATTCTGTGTTATTGTGATAAACAAATACATTGTTAAGAAGAACATCCATAAAAAACTGTCTTATATATCGTCTCGTCTCTCTTGTGCTCTATTTTAATCTTAGAGTTATTTATCTGCTTGAGATAAATTTATATTTTAGAAGCCAAATTTTTTATACTTTTTAGAAAAATAATTTAAAAACGAAGTCTTAGACAATTTTATAAAATGGTAAACAAAACTACGTGCAAACATATCTAATCTGTCTTCAAAAGCCACTTTTACAATTGTAAACATTGTATATGATTTATGTAATGTAATTAAACAGAGAGAGTTGTCGACCATCAACATGTGATGATCAATTAAACCTTACAACACTTTTTTTTATGTCATATCAGTCTTAATCTTATTATGTGTTTTAACGAAACTAATATATTTACTTTACAGATTTTTTATTTTTTGTCATCAGGTATATTCATAAGATATATATATGTGTGTGTGAATATATTAAAATATTTAAATGTATTTGTGTATATTATTAGTTATTTATGATTATTAGTTATTTATAGTCAACTAAAGATTATATTAAACCATACAAAAAATATTGTATATAAGCATTTGAGAAATTTATATTACAGATATATTAAATATGTACATATAAAATGTGTCTCAAAATTCGAGACTCTTTACATTATAAAGATATGTTAAAAGCAGAGATGCCACTATGGATAAGACACAATGCTATTAGTTTTGGTATATTAGAAAAGACATATATTTTAGTACACAATACGAGATATAAAAACAAAAACAATACTAACTGCATATCACATTTTATTCTTTTACTGCTGCGATTACCTTTTTAAAATAATTAAGCAATTGCAACGCAATAGATTTTCTCTGGAGATACACCATTGTTTAACATTTTTCACCACACTACCAAAAAATTATTTTATCACGAGATAATAAGCATTATGTTCATACACGTAGTTAACTATGTTAATGTTTATCGAATTAGAATAGAACATCATTTTACCGTATCACCAAGCGAGTTAGCAAAAAGAGAAAGAAAGAAAAAAAAAGATATTATATAGGTATTAATATAAAACCTGCTCGTTTTTACATTAAAAAAAAAAAAAAAAAAAAATTACAAAACACAAATTTTACTCGATAAACCTTCTTGACAGGTGACTTAGCAAATATTTTTTGAACACTGTCACGTGTGTGCATCATAGCAATAATAGATAGGAGTTACGTCTATGGATTGGATTGAGAAACCCTACATGTGTGTGAGTCGAGGATACACGTGCGTACATATTTTTTTTATTGTATCCCACGTGACCATAAAACGTGTGTCCCACGAAATACTGACATTTCTACATAATTTCACGCACAATTTATTAGGCGCGAGATAACCGAGCGATGCGTATCTACCGTTGTATTACTTTGTCGCTTTAGTTTTCTATGCCATTATAGTCAACAGCAAACTATTAATTATTAACTATATGTCTCATATATCTTTACACGTACGCGTATCCAATATTTTATGTACTGATGACTTTGCAATGAATTCACGCTTGAACGAATTTACAGACACACACACACACAAATACAGATGTTAATAAATAAGTGATAATTACAAAATGTGTAACCAAATGTGGTAAATCGAGAAATAAAATATTTTTCTACAAAAAACAATTAAAAACAAAGTTTTAAATTTGTATCTATTAATATCTTTTTCTGAAAATAAATATGTTAAATATATAACATAAATTAATTTCTAATTCAAAAACTAAACACTGTTATATATGTATATATATTGTCATAAATAAATAAGTATATATATATATATATACATATACATGCATATTATTCCTAAAAAAATTAAATAATTAAAGTTAAATAACATAAAATTCTATGTATCTGTGTGTGTGTGTCTAACTGATTAAATATTATATGTTAAATATATATTATGTAAAATAGTAAATTTTGTTGTTTGTTAAGTATATTAATCATTCCAATATTAAAATTAAGAGCTTAGATTTATTGTTAGTACGTATACTAAGCGTTACATGAAATGAAAGATACAAGATCTGACGATAAGATCTGAAATTAATTTTTATCAAAATGATTTTTCGAAGATATACCAATACCGCGGATGATGAAAGCAAATATAAGCTGCGACAATATTTTTTAAATTGTTTAGCAATTTTTTTGCTGAAAGCGCCTGCACAATTCTTGTCCGAATAAGTACTTACAACATTGCCATGAATAGGAGTCATTCGTTCTTCCCGATTACCCCAAATAAAAGGGGATACTTTGTTGTTTTCGTTCCCAATAGATCCATTTTGATTGCGAGGCGATATATGAGGCTTAGATGTTCTATCTACTTGAGGCGCTTTACGATCTCCCAACTAATGGAATTACGTAGAAATGATCGTGGGTAATTATGTGATTGCTATTGTAAATAGATAATAGAAACAAAAAAAAAAACCGGATTTGTAAAATTATATACTGCTCACTTTTTCACATACCTGCAATAAATTCGGACTCGAGTAAGAACGCTCTAAACCAGTATTAATAGTCAAGCCATCTGATTTCAGAGGTTCTTTGTAAATGTCACCATCATTTTTCATTGTTATTTCCTTATATTCTTTTTCTGAGAAACTTCTGCAATTATGCGACAATACGAATTAAAACAAAAACAACAAACTTGATTTTCAATAAAATTCTGAAGGAACAAAAATTATTGTTGTCATTTTTTTAATTCTAAGGTAACTACGTTTTGAGTTTAGAAAAAACACTTTTCCTGTTTACTAAGAATTTTGTTATAAATTATTATTTCAAATTCTAAAATGTCCTTAATAAAGTTTTCTAACTTCTATAATAACAACAAACAAAATTTTATAAAATACTAATTATAATATATAATTATATACAGACTCTTGTAACTTTTTCCGTTTGCCTTCAATTTCTTTAAGTTTCATTTTTAATCCGCTAAGGTTCAATTCGAGTGTTTTCTTCTCATTATCATCAGTAAGGTTAAATTTAATTGTATCTACTTCCTTCATATATGTGTTAAACTCGTTTTCTACTTTAAGATACATTTTATGCTGTAAGAAAAATATAATTTTTCATGTAAATTTAATACCAATTAAAAATTTGTTTACTTATATGATCATCTTGAGATTTTTCACACATAAACTAATACTAGTCAAAACACATGGTAAGATGATAAATAAATTGTTAAATAAATACCATGTCGTCAAATTTAATTTTTAAGGATTTGATCTCTCCGCGTAGATATTTTTCATCACTAGCGCTGTACTTGTCTTCTCGTTGCGAGTATAGCTCGTATTCTTGATTCAATAACTCATTGGCCAGTTTTACTTTCGACTTTGCCAATTCATTCAGCTCTTTCATGAATGTCACTACTTTTTCACATCGTGGATCATACGTCTTCAACGCGGCTGGTTTGCTACTGCGATCGATTATTGGTTTTGCACTCACCTCGTTGTGAGACACATTATTCGATATTTTATACTGATGAACTGTCTCCGAATTCTCGAATTGCGTATTATTACCTCGAGGCGAGATTGTTTGTCGTCGTTTACTGTCGATTGTTACATGACTTGCAACAAAGCTCTTAGACTTTGCTGAAGAAATGGCGTTGTTGCCGTTTGATTTGGCATGTTTAGACACTATTGACGACTTGTCACCATATTTCATCTCTACATCACCATCCATATCTGACATTATTACGTTATTCACTTTGCTGTGCGCTTTCTTTGAAATGTCATTTTCATCTTCCTCCAAATCTGGATATTCAATCGTCTCTAAAATCTCATTCTCGACATTATTAAGCTCAATTGCATTCAAATTAGGATTTGTTGTAAATGCAGGATATCTCATCAACCATTCCTGATATCCTCCATTAAGAAATGCAATTTTGTTATATTTTATACCAGGATCCCAGTTTTCTAAAATATCTTTCAGATCATTTAAGTGAGTAGCAGATTTCAGAGATTCTTGTGTGGTATTCCAGTCTACTAAAACTACAGCATCTACATACTGTGCCGATCTGCGTTCAAATAAATCATAGGAATCCTTCTCTTTATCGAAGCATTTTGAAAAATTACAGGCCAGAATTCTGGAAACACATTAATTATTTATACATGCATTATATATTATATATACATATAAATATCAATATAAAAAATATATACATATATATTTTACATTGATACAAGTAACAAATGCAAAAGGAAAAGAATAAAATTTCTACACACATAATATAAAGAAAAAAATGATAAAATATTCACCCTCTTCTAATCTCAGATTGTGGAATGTTAATGCACTTGTCAGATTTTATCTTGGAACTGTCATAATGAGCTTTTGGCCTGATATCAATGACCAAGTATCGTGATTTTTGTAACAAATGATACAATTGATCGCAGGATATAAATTTATCACTGTCACCATATAAAGGATCATCAGTTGGTGTTTCTGGCAATGTTAATGTAATGTCAACATTTGGTATATATGTCTCTGTTTTATCCACCTGTCCATCTATCTCCATTTTCTCTCCAGAAATATTGTGTTTCTTGGAATTACGCTCATAGCGTATCTCTAACTTTTGCTTCAAGTCTGCAAGTATGTTTTTCACTTCATTTATCTATAAAATACAAAATGTTTTTACATATACATATGAATTTTACTGTTTATATATATATATATATATATATATATATATATATGTATGTGTTTATAACTTATTTTATATATGTTACTCTTTTTTTATACCTGGTCAGTATTTATATTCGTAGAATACACTGATTTGCTATTTTTATAGTCTGTAGTTTTTCTTATCCACTCAACTGTTTCTAACCATCTCTGCAACATAATGTAAGCATTCTCATCATCTCCTTCTTTTCTTAAATCATCAGATTTCTGTCGCATAGTGGGAAGCCTTGAATTTACACTGCGTGGCTCTTTTCCCGTCATATTAACTTTAGCCCTTTTTACAAGGTCAGCGATACAAGTATATTTCAAATTGGCTGTATTAGACATTTTGTTTGCTTTCAGAGACATTTTGTCCGCTACTTCAAAGAACAATGTTGAGAACAATATGTGAGGAATGTAAATAGTCCAATATCTGTCGTGTGTTAAAAAGAGGTGCAGAGGTTAATCGCTTAATCTATTTAGTCTAGAGCTACACGGACAAGTGCTCATTAATTGCTTATGTTGATTCGTGGAGGACGAAGACGTCAAATAAATTAGAACAACTATTTTGTCCTGTGTTTATCATCATTTAGCACTATCATATCACTGAGAAATCCTTTCTGTCACATAAATTTATTATCATTTACTATTTAAACAAAAGTTGTACTGAATCACACATACACATACATACAGTGACATACACTCCCTTTTTGATTTGAAATATTCTCATGAACTATAGATGTCACTGAAAGTATTATAATGTAGCGGTTGATCACTTGGTAGCAGCACTATCGAAAATACATTGGATCATTGGGTGCGTTCAGATAACTCAACGGTTGAGAGATCATAACTTATGATAGGACTATTCTTCAAAATATGCAGCGGTTCCAAAAGTATGATCCAATCAGAAGTGATTATCTCTCAACCGTTGTGCAACTGTTGAGTTGTCTGGGTTACGTTCCAAAATCCTACCTTGACAACCAAAAACTATAGTACACGTGACGTAAAATATAGCATTTTAGTAACCAAGGTAGGATTTTGGGACGTAACCCTGAACGCACCTATTTACTTTAGCTGCGTTCCGTTTCATGCATATGCGCACATTTGTCTATATTATACGTGACGTGTACTATAGATAAGTGCGCGCATATGCGTGAAATGGAACGCACTCTTTGATTGGTGGATTTTTCATCTTTTTTTTGTTCCATAGATAGATGAAACCACTGAACTATAATATGGAATGCGCCTTGCCATTGTGCAAGCTGTCCGCGATAGAGAGCATCACAACTAGGATCTCTGTCTTTGTCTCGTCGTCGCTGATTGGGTGAAATTTATACGAGTACAGTCCAAGACAAAAGAAGCTCAACGGTTAGTAATTGCTGAGCAAAATTGCTAAGCGCTGATTTCTGTTGAACGCAGTCATTCTTTACTTATCGTTGTTCTTTTGTCTTGGACTATACTCATTGTTAAGCGCTGATTTCTGCTGAACGCAGTCATTCTTTACTTTTTGTTGTTCTTTTGTCTTGGACTGTACTCGTATAAATTTCAACCAATAAGCGACGATGAGACAAAGACAGAGATCCTAGTTGTGATGTTCTCTATCGCGGACAGGGGTACGTTCCAAAATCCTATCTTGGTTACTAAAATGCTAATATTTTACGTCACGTGTACTATAGTTTTCGGTTACCAAGGTAAGATTTTGGAACGTATCCCAGCTCGCACAATGGCAAGGCGCGTTCCATATTATAAGTTCAGTGGATGAAACGTAATAATAGCACGAGTAAACTTAAATGAATTAACCAATACAAAATACGACTTTAACTAAAAGTAAGCGAACTGACCAATCGCATGCGAGCGTTGTAAAGACCGTTTGGAGATGATCTTTTTAAAACTTGTCTGTGATTGGTCAATTCTCTTATTGCTTTTTTTTATGTGTCGTCGGTCTAAAGATCATAGCGCAGCTAAATTTGATAGATGTATGCATGATGGGTGCGTGGTCAGGGTTAAAGCAGTTAAAGGTTGCTAAAACAAAGCAATAGATATAACCCTGTTTGTCTGTCTGTAAGTGGTGTTGCATCAGCCGTACCGGTTGAATGTGCGTAGTTACGCTTAGATATTTTTGGACAATTTACGGTGTTTTTACACCGACTTCTTCAGTTTATCAGTGTTTTAACGAACATACAACTCCGTGGCTTGTACCCAAACCACGGTTTAGGACTTGTGTTACGATTCCTATAGACTTAGAATGGCGTATGGACTATCTTGAAACGGTCCTTTGAGCCATATATGCACCAAACCAACCAAACCAAAGCAATAGATACGTAGTCATCCAATCTACTTCTTATAAAAAATTGACGAAAATTTCATATTAATATGATTTTCGAAGCTTAGGCTGTGTGTATTAAAGAACAAATTGATTCACGTGAAATTCTTGAAGATATATATAGCCGCTACTTGAGTGTTTAACACAACAGCTCTTTAGCACACACTTTTCACTTTGTGGGACACAATGGATGTTCTGAACAAGCTCCGAAACACAGTCAGCAATACTATCAGCAATACCGTCCAAAATACGGCATATGGTTTGTCGCAGCTTTCAAGTGTGTTACCTGGCAATCCTGTAACCAGAGAATTTGAAGCAATTGCTCATGTGGCAAGTGCCGGACCAGGATTACTGTGGAAAGTTTATAGCGGCTATAAGAAGTCTACCAAACAAGAAGCTGCAATTTTTGTTTTTGAAAAACGCATGCTAGAAAAATGGTCTGGCAAATCAGATCGTGAACTTGTACTGGAGACTTTAAAACGAGGTGTAATGCAGTTGACAAAACTGAGACATCCACAAATTTTGACAGTGCAACATCCATTGGAGGAATCAAGAGATAGTCTTGCATTTGCTACTGAACCTGTATTTGCTAGTTTAGCTAATGTATTGGGTAAAAAACAACAATCTATGAAATATAATATCTATAATAACATATTATAGATTAAACTGAATTATGCTCTTATCAATATTTTATCAATTTGTGTAATATATCTTAGGCAATTACGAAAATATACCTCAGCCAATTCCAGTAAACTTGAGGGATTATAAGCTACATGATATAGAAATACGTTATGGACTGTTACAACTGGGAGAAGGTCTGACATTTTTACATGGAGATGTAAAATTGCTGCATAGGAATTTGTGTTCAGAATCAGTTGTTATTAATAGTCATGGAGCATGGAAGATATTTGGCTTTGACTTCTGTGCCTTGAATCAAAGTTCAGACAGTAAACAGGTATGAAGATTACATCTATGTATATTAATATATATAATATATAACTTGTATATAATAATATTATATATATATATGTCATAAATATAAAATGTTTTAATATATATAAAACTTGTAATCATATTGCATTTTTTATTATAGCCATCATGGTCATGTTTGGAATATGATCCTGTACTTCCTGTTGTTGTGCAACCTCAGTTGAATTATCAGGCACCAGAATGCATATTAGCAAGTAGCACTGGACCACCAAGTGATATTTTTGCTTTAGGCATGTTGATATATACTCTACATTCTTCGGAACATCAGTCTCTTTATGATTCTCATAATGATCTTGGAAAGTGTCGACGTTTTCTAGAAAATTTTAAAGGATTCAACATTTCAGCAAAATTGCTTTCAGTTCCTGATACTCTGAGAGATACTGTCAAGCTTATGTTAAGTTATAATCCAGAACTCAGATTAGACTCTTATCAATTCATAAAGGTAGATTTTTCTACAAATCATTACTCACAGACTTTTGTTCAATTTGTTTTGGATTACAACAAAAGGATTATAGCTTTAAAAAACAATTTCTTTATTGTTGCAGATTGAGTATTTTTCAGACATTGGCGTTAAAACATTGAATTACTTGGACAAATTATTTCAATGGGATAATCTTCAAAAGTCACAATTTTACAAAGGTCTTCCACAACTCTTGAAACAATTACCGCATAGAGTTGTACTACATAGAGTGCTACCCGCACTTTATAAGGAATTGGTCAACCCACCAATGATACCATTTGTATTGCCAAGCATATTGCAGATGATGGAAGTTGTTGAAGTAGAAGAATTCCGAGAACACATTCTTCCTAATCTCAAACCTGTTCTTGCTTTGGAAGATCCGCCACAAGTAAGTAACTTGCTAACATTGACAGTAAATAACTGTTTTATTTAGTCACATTGTGCGCGTGTGTAATACTAAATAAAATAAAATGTATAATATACAAGAAAAAATAAAATAATACATTAATTACATGTATATTTCCATTACAGATTAGCTTGGTCTTGATGCAACAAATAAATTTATTACTTAAACTATGTCCGACGGAGGTTATTAAGACCGACATAGTGCCTATGTTATTACGTGCATTAGAATCCGAATGGGAACAACTCCAAGAGCTCTGTTTGTCGGCATTGCCAAATATAGTGACGACGATTGAGGGACCAGTGATAAAAAATTCCATACTGCCTAGAATGAAAAAAATATGTTTATTACCAGGAAAGAAATCATCCAGTCTGGGAGTCCGCGTCAACTGCTTGTTGTGTCTCGCAAAAATGTTACCAAATTTCGACCGTTGGTTGATATTTGATCAGATATTACCATTTTTACAAGAAGTTCCTCATTCTGGCGAACCGGCTATTTTAATGGCTATTATAGGTAATGTGTAAGAATGTAATTTTGTCTATATTTTGCGTGTATATAGAATAGAAACATTCTTTAACAACTTCTATATATTTTTTGTTTCTGAATATATATGCATGTATTGCAAGATTGTTTCTCAGCATAACGGAAAATCTTTTGTCACACGTTCATTATCCAGGTATATATCGAATGTTACTTACGCATAGTAAGTTGGGCATGAGTAAAGAGATACTGGCAACAAAAGTATTGCCTTTCTTGTTGCCTCTCTGCATAGAACAAAACCTCAGCATGTCGCAGTACGAAACGCTTTCTACTCTGATCATAGATATGATAAATCGAGTAACAAGCGAACATCGAGAGGCTTTACGACAACTGGATGCTGTGCGTCGCGAGACGCAACAACTTGACCAGGCGCTCTCTCAAGTAACATCGCCCGCTTTTATGCAAAATAACAGTTTAAACGATATTTCTTTAACACCAGAAATTTCATCCTCGAACATTCAGTCGAAAACAGTGAATATCGAAAATGGATTAACTGTCGAAGATAAACTCAGGTTTGTAGTTTTTCAAACACTTTCTATCTACACATACATACTTTTTCTCATATCATATTCTCTAATTACGAAATTTAGACACATAAAATAATTGTCTTTTTTAATTTTAGGTTAATTCAACAACAAGAAGCTCATCAAAGATTGCAATCTCAACCTATTTTGACTCCTAAAGCTGTGGTACAATCTGCAAAACAACAGCCGAAGGATTTGACCGCTACTCTGCTGAAAAATAATCTAGACGAACTCAATCTGTCTATGTCAAGATCAAATATGTCGCAACAACCGGATTACGCGGCTAAAAATAATATGAGCTTTTCTTGGAATAAAAATAACAATATTAATCAAGCGCAGTTTTTAACTACGTCTCCAATGATTAATTCGCAAATGATGTCGAATCAACCAATGAATTGGAACTCGAACGGCATGAATACGTCCATAAACTGGAACTCATCACAACCTATGTCGACGTGGAATTCGATCACTCCTCAAAATAATATGAATTTCTCAGCGCAATCAGATGTTAGGCCAAATTTTCCTGGAACATTACAGCCTTTCATGTCCAATACGCAGAGCAGCGCGAATAACACTAATTCATCTACGCAAGATATTATGGATTTGCTTAGTTAATCTAAATTTTTTTTGATATAAGCAACGGACTTTAAAAATAAAAACAAAGTATTGCAGAATAATAATATAATTACTGTTTCCATGAAACATATTTCTTTATTTGATATAATTTTTGTGCTAATATTATCGATAATCACTATCGCAATGATTGCAAGTACAGCCGTCTTTTATATATCAATCTAAGCAATCTTAAATATATTATATATAAATATAAATATATATTACTTGTATATTATAGCAAATAGCATTTTTAATTTTCTGTGTAGTTTACAAGCACTACCTTTGTATGGAATAATTGCCATTTGCAAATCTTATTATGTTTCGACAAAGAAAAGTTTTTTTTTTATTAAGAAGATAGCATTTACCATAAATCTAATATATTATATGTAATATGTATATTCGTTCTCAAGAGAAGTTTTGCGAAATATTGTTTTTGTTCATATGTTATAATTCTATATTATTCTATAGTTTTTTATATTAAGATATAAAAGATTTTTGTTAAAAAATATATATTTACATTTTATATTTGTCTCGTGTAATAATTCCATAGTGATTTCGTGTAATAAATTGTGTGATAATTTTTAATAATTCCAATGAGATGCTATGTATGACTATATACTATATTATGTCAAAATGTGTATATATATATATATATGCACACTATAGCTTGTTTCTTTGTAAATTATTTGTCATTCTAAATACATTATAATATTACATAATCTGTGTACATATGCTATAACACACATAATAGTACAAGTTTCTTAAGAAATATATTAGATTTGAGAATGTGATAAAATCATAGAGGTGTTTTTATACAAAAACGCGCGCGCGAACACGGTGTGTTTTCGTAATTTATCCCGCTATATGTTCTTACATTTTGATGTACATACATAACTTAGTAAGGAAATCTTAGTAAGGAAATATAAGCGTTATATATACATGCGCACACATACACACACACGTGTGCACATGTGTAGATGCGTAAACGTTCTTTATTCAAACACAATCTGTAGTCAATGCCCTTTTACAATGCTCTTTGCAAGTTTATTGTAATATATCGTTTATTATAAAGTAATATTCTGTCTGTTAATTAACACAATTATATTATCTCTTATCTCATCTGTTTTTCTCTTATCACAAAAGTGATAGAAAATCTTTTAATGTACATTTCTGTATTACTATATAATAAATAATAGACAAATGTACAATAATGTGTAATTAATGATTACTGAATTTATGAAAAAATAAAATTACTCGATTACAACAATATTATTGAACGTTTTTTTTTCATCCTTTTATCCTTTGACATTTTTTTTCGACGCATAGATATGTAAATTTTGTTCGTAATTTAATGTAACTGTGTACAGAAATTAAAATGTGTGTGTATGTACATACATTTTGTGTGTTAATGCTAATTTTAGTCTCTATTTAATAGTTTTACATTTTATTTTCTTACTTTAACCGTGCTAGTTTTTTTTGTTTTTACGTGCAATTTGTTTTCCGTGAAATTGACTACGAGTTTTCTCTACGAAAACGCGGGCCTTTAATATACAATCGAAAACAAAGGAGCTTGCGTTAAAAAGGGACATTGGCCCCGTAATTGCTATACCTACTACGTCATAAAAGAAACGCCAATTTCTTTGTTCTCGGAACACGCTCAATTAGATGTCGCAGACGATAGCCATGCGTGTGCACAGCTACGTATCAGACAGAAGACATGCTGGAAATATCGATTATTTAAACTATACTATCGCGCCGCGCACCAGGACAGGACACAATTGCACCGAGACGCGAAGAATACGTCTTCTTTCGACTAGACAATTAAATAAAAAAATATTTCTACACCCCGTAGAAAAAAAGGGGTTGTTAAATATGAAGAGAGGGGTTTGCTCGTTAATTGACTGAGTATGCTTGTATAACAACCCTCTTCGTTCACTCTAGACTATGCACCACAAAGGGCTGCGTGGCACTCATGGAAGTTAAATGCCCAAACCCTTGCTCGTAAAAATGCGTTAATTATCGTTGCGCCTCGTTATCTGTAGATTTATAGAGAAACAAGCAATACGGGATCTCGTATGTCTATGTAAAAAGCACTTTCTCCTCTAACGTCTGTTTTTAATTCACAACACGAACAATATGAAACGCTATCTAATTATTTCTTCTATTTTTTTCGAAAATGTGGGAGAAACTCTTGAAATATGAAACAAATGATGAAAATATTATTTTATAAATAGAATTAAAAAAACAAATATACATATCTTTGATATCATATCATATACATATCTTATATACAATGACTTGAAGAAGGAGAGAGAAAACCTAGCAAATTGAAAAAAAAGAACAAAAAATTTTAATTTAAAAAATCATTTAATTAGTTTTTAATTTACTTAAAATAAAAATATATTAATTTATTTAAACTTTTGCCGGCAATATGGGAATTTAAAGACCCAGGTGATTCTTTAAAAAATCGCGTTTTTTCAATGTTTTTGTTTCAATTTGAATTTGTAAAACAATTCTATTTCCGCGACGGTAAAATATTTGTAAAGGTTTTTTTATAAAAGCTTTTACAAGTATACGAGAATTTGTTTAAATTTTTATACAGTCTGAGAAACACTGTAAAAAACTTGTATTGATCTTAAGTAAAATGTTAATCAAGTTGCAAAAACCGGTATTCTTCTATCTTTCCAAAGAAAAAATAGAAAGAAATAATATTTCGAAAGAGATAATGCTTTTACGAATGAGATCGAAGTATTATTCTCGACACATGTGAAATCGAGCGATTTACTTCTTTTTTTCTGCAATTTGGAAAACGCAAAAAGCGACGTGATTCTCCCCAGCGATCGAGCATTCATTCATAGAAGCTCAACCTTCCTATTGCAATTCTCACCCCTGAGACGCACCCTGCTGAACGGCGAATAAGGGTGCGGGCGGCGGTAACGGCGGCAATAGCGACGGTGATTCGATCCCATCGACATAGGGAGGAAGAAGGGTAGTAGCCGACGACCCCAGACTTTAGTCGCAATGTGCGCGTCGTCTCGGCGCAGTTGCTCTTCGTTTTGTGCTTCCGTGAGATTAAAATATCTCGTTGGCCTTGCTTTAGATTTTTCTAATCTCTTGATATACACACAGACACAGACATACACGCACACACACACACACACTCGCGCGCGCAACATTTGAAATAGAAGACTGATATATATTTTTTTAAATGCTCGGTCAAACTGCGACAGAGAAAAAAAAATTAATTCTGTTTCCTTTATCTAATGATTTTTTATTTTCTCTGTTATGTAATTGTCATCGGCGTTGCGGTGTGACGATTCTTCTATAACGAAAGGAAGAAACATTTATTATACATTCTCTCTGTTAATTTTGAATGAACACATTCGAGTGTTATATATGCACGTGTATATATTTGTTGTGAAAATTCTAAAAAAGAAATCCGCAACGTTGTTACAATTGTAGATCATCACTTGTTTCTTTTTGAAAAATAAAAATTATTTAAAAAAAAATCAGTTTGATTGGCCAGTCTCGGAAATAATGTACTAATTAATTTTGGAGACGAAGAACGCAATGTCAAAGTGAGATTTTTCCTTGGCGACGACGCCATGCGACGGTAGGATTATTTTGTGCGGAGAGTTGCGGAGGATGCGCGCAAGGGTGTGATGCAGCGTGTATAGGCGAGCTCTCTCTTGGCAATTTCGCGTGTCGCGATCGGGCTCTCGATATCGATTCCAGAAGGGCACCGGAGCCGCGCACTCCCGTCGTCCTTCGGTCAGCAAAATGGCCGCTTGTCGACAATGTTGTCATCGTCGTCGTGTTCATCGTCAATGCGCGCGAAATCGATGAAAGCCAGAATCGATCGATTCGGATCAGGTCAGAGCCGGCGATCGTAGTCTCGTTAGCTATGCGATTAATCGTGTGGTCCAAAAAGGATGTGGATCGCGTCGGGATAAAGCTGTTGCGTAAGTCAAGTTTATCTCGATAGATACTCAGACGAACACAAGTACTTTTTAAACAATAATTTATCGAAAAGTTTCATGTGTGTACACTCACGAACTATCTACATATTTAAAACTAAAATCTGTACAATATCCGTATCGAAAATGTTTATGATATCTCGCGCGTAATTCTTCTCAAACTTACATTGCTTTGAGAAGAAAACGCTTCTCGACGCTTGTCGTTCTCGAACAAATCAAGCTTCTAAGAATAAGATATCACAAAGATAATTGTGTTCTAAGTTAACACTTTGCAGGCGGAAGACCGTGATCAGAAAGTTCTGTATAGAACGGCGCCCGTCTACAAAGTGTTAAAATATGCAAATTGTTGCGACAGTTGTACATATAGTTTGCGGAAATGTATCTGCGGACCATCACTTGTACAGCACTCGACTCATCGCGATATCTTAACTAATGTTAGTTGAAAATTAAACAAATTCTTGAAGTAAATACCGCGCTGATTTTTGTTTGTAGATTTGTCAAATTACAGGCATAAAAAAATTTTTAACGCATTTTTTTTTTATTACCCAGCAGTATAGTAAGATCGAAGAACATCACTATCCTGCCCAGGGTGAAAAAAATATCTCTGTTAAGAGTTGGACATGAATCGGATATTCGAATGGTCATTATTGGAATTGTTAATCATCCTTTTAAGATGCGGTAATGATAATTTTACTGTGCTAATACTAGTCTTGTTTACGTGTACATAAAATAAGCGACGAAAAATTGGTGTTGCGCTCGTTACTCGCACTTAATTGTTGATTTACGGAAACACTTGTGAGAGATCGCAACGCGTCTTTTGGATAAAAAAAAAAAAAAAAGAAAACACAAACCACTTTCAGGTGTCACAAAATCAAACGAGCCAAACTTAAAAGTCGTCGCTCCCACATCTCACGTAGCTTTATCCGGCAACGTAACTGTTTTTATTCTGCGTACATCGGACATGGAGTTTTCTACGGTATCCACAATTATTACATCCAATAGCAGTACAAATGACATCAGAAAAGATGAGAGAGATAAAATCGATTCCGAGAAGGAAGGAAGTAGCAGATGTAACAAATCATTTGCGCTTACGTATGTAAAAAAAAAAATTTCACATAAAAAGCACATTGAAACAGATCAGAACTGGAATGTAATTGCAATACAATTCCGAACAATTTTCCGCACCGCTCTTTTCTTCTCGTCGCTGTTTTATTTTAAAAACTGAGAAAAGTAATCGCAATTAAATTCCAGTTCTAAAAAATTGTCTTCTCAAGAATCGCGCTTTGTTTATGTAGTTCGCCAGATGCTATTAGTCAGTTTTAATTTAAAAAAAAAATAGGCATTATTAATAGACGACAAGAATAAAAAAACAAAAACTTTTTCTCTTTTCAAAAGTTCTTCTCTTTCGAGAGACTTTGACTTGATATTTCCTAATAGAAAACAGTATTTATTAGCGCACACGCGAATTAATTTTAACATTCTTTTTACATATTGTAATTTTATTTATTTTATATATTTTTTTTCTTCTTAGAGTACTATATATTGATGGCCTTACGTCAGAATTTATCGGTAATTTTCCTCTGGATACTCTGCCTTCAAAAGATGAGAACACTTCTGTGATAATACCCTGTGGTGTCTTCTCACGTGGCGGAGTTTATACACTACAAATTAAATCCTCAACCGAGGCTGCCAAACACAACACTGCCATTACTGGGCTGTCCGAGATTGAGGTGAGAAAACACACACATCCGCATTAAATTGTAAAATTATTTGTGGAAATTTGTTGTACGTACCTTTGTATGTACCATGTTTTTTTCTTTTTTTTTTGGCACTGTCTTTAGATGAGCAGTGCCTTAGATGTAAAGTGGCCAATTCCTTCTTTGCTTCTGGAATCCCATCATTTTGGTACATATCCTACTCAACCAGTGGTAGTCATCATAAAGTACAATGAAGTTTTATGCGTACCTGTTGACGGCGTGCCAGTAGCGGCTTACAATTTAAAACTCATATATTGTGGCACCACTGACACTGCCTGCGATCCACAAAACAACGACCGCACGCAAGTAAGTTCTATATAATATATATATATATATATATATACAATAAAAAAACGATAATTCTTAAAATCTAATTTCCTAACGTATTACTTTTTTTGTGTAACTGTTTTCTAGGTGCTTTTCTATAAGGAAATAACAGGTTTTACTTCGCCAAGAGTCATTAAATTAGATTGTGATCTCTTTGGACTTGCGGGAAACTATGCGCTTAGATTAAAAGCCTCGAACTCCAATCCTTCCGCGCCAACTATCAGCGCGTACATTAAAGTAATTAAAGTTTTCTCATTTTGATAATAGAATCGCATTATTGTTATTATGAGAAAGAGAACACAGTGTTTGAAAAAGAAGTGTGAAAATGTTTCTTTCGCTTAAAATAAAAATACTCTCTTACCTACAAGAAAAAAACAAGATTACGTTCTTTCTTGGTTTTGCTCGCAGGTAGAATGGTCCAGTGAGTACAGCTTCAACGTTCACGCAAAATCGATTTATCCTTGCGAGGGATCGACCGGCATATCGGTCCTCTTTCAATATCCCGCGTGTCGTCTCGACGGTGATCGCGTGCGCGTTTACGGTCGTCTCCAAGCGGACGTGAGTTCCCTGGCGCCACCGACCGCGTTGCACTACGTCGCGGAATTGACAGCGACGCTGGGCAAACATTCGTTGAACTTCGACTGCGACATCTTCACCGAGAAGTTCATCGAGTACTGCTTCATTTATGTGAGCCAGGCGTTTACTGGCGCGATGGCGGAAGTAAAGCTTGCGTGCATACCTACTTTTCCATTATTGGGTGAGTAATTTGTTTAAAAGTTTTTAAAAGCTTTCTTTAACAATTTTGACGTCTTATAATTCACTAGGCACATGAAGTTACGGCGAGGTTCATCCTTTTAACTTACGAGCGACGAATGTCGCGCACGGTCAACTTGAATTTATAATTTTTTTTTTTGCGCAAAATTAAATGCATTTGTTACATTAAATATTTAGTTTATTAGTATATACTGGTATAATATATGTATGTAACTTTTACCAAATTTACAATAGCTTACAACAAATAAGTGAGAAATTATATCGATACAGAAAACAATACAGCTGGTTGGGGTCCTTGGAGCGAATGGAGTCCTTGCAGCAGCTCCTGTATAGGTGGAACTCGCACTCGATATCGATTTTGCGATACACCGCCTCCAAAATACGGGGGAAAATTTTGCCAGGTCGGTGTTTGACTGTCTGTATAAAGAAACGATCAGTGAACGTGTAGATAAAATGTTGTATTTAAAAATCAAACAGGGAAAAGCGGTCGAAACTGAGTCGTGTGGCGGTGCCGACGGGATTGACTTTCAAAAGGAGTGGAACGCCGAGGGTTGGGAGTGTCGTCACGGAACGATATTGGCAGCTGCTAGACCGGAAATCAAGGCGCATATTGGCGAGCACTGCCGATGCGGTTGCAGTATCTATTTTCAAGACGAAACCTTAAACAGACTTCTGGCGGCGAGCACACAAGCCTGTCCCGGTCGTTCCTTCTGGTTCTTGCATGTAAATTTTGACAAATTTTTTTATTGTACATTTTTTCAGACACTTAGCAATTGCGTTCGCGCAAAATCAAATACATTTTATTACAATATATACGCAGGCGCAATCAAATTACACGATACAGTTACGCTTGGATCAAGCCCAGTTTCCTTGTCCGGGACAATATTTACGCGCACGTGACGGAGATTCGATGAACGCGGAACTTTTAATGGATATCGGATATAACAAAGGTGAAACCTCTACGAGAACCATAGTTTCGTCGGGTCAAAGTTTGCTCCTGGAGTTTATCAGCGACGAATTAAGTGCCGCCGATGAAATTTGCGCGGGTGGTTTTCTAGGACATGCGAGCATGTTTCGTAAGCGTTTTTAATTTCTCTTTCAATGTTAAATTCAGACAAAACAAAAATGAAGCAAAATCATAAAAAGATCCCGTTCTTTTTTTTTTTTAATTTAATCGTGAAGTCACTACATTGGTTTTTTCAGACAAAATGTACGAGAGGAGCAAGACGTCATCTCCTTTGGAAATAAATTCCACCACATCTATTGAGCAATGGATTTCCTGGGAACCGGGCTTTCTGGCGACAGCATCTATTTTGATACTCGTATTGTTCATATTTATCTTTCTAGCAATACTGCAATGCGCACTAGGATACAGAAAATATCATCGCGCAGAAGATTTAGACAGCTTAACCGAACCTTCCGGTGAATATCTATAGTACACATAAGTAAAACAAGAAATTATTATTATTGTTAATATTTTGTATTATTGCTCATTATAAATTACCTTTAGAATGCAGTGGCGCGCAACATATGATGGAACGAATGAAAGCTGTGTCTTCTACGACACTAATTTCGGAAGTTGCATCACTAATGGGAAAGTGTACACCGAGATTGTTAAAACGCAAGCGGGCACCCTGCGCAATGGAGGACGGCTACGATAGCTCGGAAACTTTGGCGGAGTAAGTTGCTTGCGTTATTAATATAAATAGTAATATTTAAATATGAGAATATAGATCAATATATATAAAAAAAAAATTAATTAATTAATCAAAAATGTATTAATCGTGACATATATTTGTTATTTTATCGCGTATTTTACATCAATCGTTTCAAATAAATAAATTTAACATTAATAATAAATAAATTTAATTTGTCTAATAGATACGAAGACGAAACCAGTTTGAGTTTAAGCACGTTAAAGCAGAAAGATAACGAAGAAACTTTAGAACAAAGCGCAACACCGTCGGACAAACCGCACATTGAGGCAACGTCGAAAACAATATTGGCTATTATTCCAGATAATCAACCGGAAGTAAAATACGCCCGACCAGTCAAGTAAGAACAAAATACACGTTTGCAAATAATACATAATAAACAAACGGAAATATAATATTAATTTATTAAAACTTGATATTTGCTCTTGTTACACGCTAATTGTTTACATACTTTACGCTGCAGATTACGCACTTTAGGATCGGATAGCACAGCAGAGGACAAACTGACGTCGAATGATACGAGATATACAGCGAGCAGCAGCATCGACAGCTCGCATATTGCCAGACTTCATCGTCCCACATCGAATCTCTCGCAGACTAAGGTAGAGAAGAAATTTAATTCTGATTATTTTGTTTATTTAATTTACATTGTCAAAATATTTTTAAAAGCGTTTTAAAGAAATTAAAATGACAAAAACTTTGTTGAAAGAAGGAATCGTCGACGAACAGTCCACTGTCGGGTACTTCGACGCTGAGCAGAGGCAAGGAGACGAAAGAACGTCGAAATCGCGAACGACTGCTGCAAGGTCCGGGCTCGGAATTCAGTTTGACAAATCCGGAGACGGATATGGAACTGGATTATTACGACTACAACGTCGTGAACGCCGGAGCCGCGCCAGGCTCGTATTTAGGTATGGATCCAACTTTTCTCTTATGGATTCCGCCCTTGTCGATGTCCGAGGATTCTGAAGATCCGTCTGCGGCTCGTCCGGTATGCTCGGATTATTTTCAAAGCGCAAGAACGACGAGTCCGACGTTATCACGGCTGCCGGAGGGCACCGAGGGCGTAACTTTAACCCCGGCCGAGTATCGCCGAATGCGACACCAAGTCGCGACCAATGTCAAAGAAGCCTGCAGACTGAGCTTCGAACAGAAACGCCAGGACTCGACGTCCTCGTCGTCGTCGAAGAACGACTCTTCGTCGGGCGGTAGCGTTCTCTCCGAGGATAGCCTCGGTAGCGAGAGCAGAACTGCCAGGCTGAATGAACGTCTGTTGCCGATTCATCGAATTCTAGAAGACTCCAGAATCCGCGTAAGCGAAGAATCCCTGTGCAGTCAGCTTACGGCCGACAGAACGGTACAAATTCACGGTACTAAATCCGATCTTTCTCAGGATACCTCCAAGAGCAGTCAGCAGAACAGCGACGTAAATATCAACAAGCCCGATCCGAAATCGGAGTTCATAGCGGAGAAATCGAGACAAACCTCGAAGAGACATCTCGAGGATGTTGGCAATTGCGCTACTTCGAGTTTTCATGTAAATAAAAGAACAACCGATTCTCACGAGGACAAGAAACATCATTGCTTCGCAAACGAGACCACATCCAAGTCCTCCGGTAAGTCGACGAGAGGTGGATACACGGGTGGCAAAGATAAGGATTCTCAAAATGCAAAAGACGACTCCAAAAATCTTAACACGACGAGCGGCCAGTGTAAATCTCGCGACTTCAATCAATTTACGCCGTCTCGTGAGACTACGAAGCTGTCGGACTGCACCAATATTCCGATGATCGAACTCTCGGGACCGCGATTGAGTTTGTCGATGACGTCTCGAAGACTGGCAACAGATGCTCTAAATATTAATCTGCAAAAAGAGATACAGAGTCCGGATTACGGTGTCGAGAGCGACATGAATGCGGAACCGCACGAGTCCTTTTACAATTTGCTTCATGAAAACGAAGACGGCATTAAATTTGCAGATGACGACGACGAATATATTGATAACAGAGTAAATCTGTGAAACTCTTACACAGATCTTGCAATCGGTGCAATACATATGTAGAGAACATGTTACGTGTCTGTGTGTATGTGTGTATGTATAAATGGAAATGAAGAGAGAGAGGCAATAAGTATATTTTGAATAAATACAGCACATTAAGAAAATAGATCTTAGCAATAAAATATACATACACATACATATATATATAAATATTTCGCTCTCTTAGTATTATTATTATATATTTCTTAGTATTATTATTATATATTTCTGATATTTTTATATATATTATGTAATTTTTAACAAGATTCTTTATAATCATAGAGGAAAGTTGTCGATATCGACGTACCACATTTTGTTTTTTTACACATATTCTTTAAATAAAACCTAAACCTAAACTTACAACCTTGAAACCACAAGTACAAACTAGCAAAAGTGTTCCCTATAAGATGGCATTGCAGTTTTTTTACACCATTGTTTCGTGTCGCTATTAGCAACTCTCCTCTATTAGTTTTATGTAGATTTTTTTTACGTACGTATTTTGTATTGTATGTATTATCTAAATAGCGGTCAAGCTGTGACTCTTATTCCCGCATCCACACTTGCATTCGCACCTGCATCAAGTTATGTATATAAAATTATTCTGTATAACTATAATGCTATGTTTTGTAAATGTGTGTATAATATAAATTATACTATATATGTAAATATATATTCCGTCCATCACATTTGACATATACCTACACACATAGTCGAGTCAAATCTATTTAATTTTACCGCATTTATTATCGTTCTTCTTTTAACAGTTTTATGCTTTTCACATAAAACAAAAGAATAAATTGTACAAATAATTTGAAATTTAATTGTTAATTAAACACCGTTGGATCTCTGATCGGTATTTTTATCGTCCCTTCAGCTTGAAGAGCTTGCTATTCAAAAGTAGAATATTTCGTGATTTGCAACAAAGCTGATGCTTAAACTAAAAAATTTATATACACCATATTTATACATATATATTAAATGTAATTTCTCTGTGATATGTTAATGTAAACTTACCGCTTATATAATAATATCAAAATAAACGTTTTTTACATTTAACATATATTTATCTCGTCTTTCGAATTATCAATAATCATATTATTTAAAACAGATACGTACACAACAAATCTTCTTGCAGTTTCAAATATTTTTGTTTTACGATTCCTATGCAATTCAAGTATCTTACATTTTAAATCATATATAAATTTACTGTCGAGTTTTTTTATGGCTTTGTGAAAATTTTAAAACAATGTTAAAACTATGTCTTTGTATTATTATGGTATGTTTTTACGCAATAAATATCTAATTAGTGCAGTGTCGACGCTTAGGGGGCGTACAATATTATCAATAGTGTGTCGAGTTTCGAAGAGTCGAATGATAATTATTCGGGCGCTATAATGAGAGAAGAGACTTAGTTCAATCAGAGCTCATGTTTTGTACCGATCGCAATGAGGTTACTATCAGTTTTTGGGGTTTTTATTCTGTGGCAGGTTCAATCTGGTATGTAAAACAATTGCTTATTTTTTATTCACTCACTATATTTGCATGATAAAGTAAAATAAAGTGAAATTTGACAAAGAATAATTTAATTGTTACACATATGTATATAACACATTTCAAAACTATTATTTTAACACCGAGAAAACTCTTAGATTTAAATTGAACTAATATTACCACAAGCAAAGAGAAAGAAAGAGAAATAAAAAAGAAAAGAGAAAATTATTTTGCACGAAATGAGATAAAAATTTATAAATAAAAATGGTAACATTCTTCTTTCTAGGTGTTTCTATTACGCAATATCCAAATTCGGATGTTGCAACAAGAGCATGCAAAAATGTGGAAAGTTCGTCGTCCGTATATCGTCTTAGAAAACAAATTTTTTGTAACTATGATAATACCGTACTTCCAACTCATCCTAAAACGGATATTTTCTTCATCAATCTGAAACTAGTACCGAAGATGATGGAATTTGTAAGTTCACTGTAAAAAAGAAACGACTTATTTAAAAAAAATATATATAACACAATAAGTGTGTTTCATAAAAAAAATTCTAAAAGTTCTAAAAGAAAATTCAATACTCTTCTTTCTAGACCAGAGACATTGGTATATTATCATTACACAGCTGGATATCAATTGTAAGTGCGCAATTTCTTTCTTCTCTATTATACATTTAGGTTTTTATGTTATCAAATATTTAATTAACAGGTTTGGAAAGATCCAAGTCTTACTTGGATACCGAGCGAATACGAAGACATTACAGAAATTCATGTGAAAAGCTGGGAGATCTGGAGACCTAATCTGTGTGTCTTCAATTCGTAAGTTAAAGGAATATTTTTTATGGTAAAAGATAAACAAGTCAATTTGTGTTTGCATTTTTAATCTAATGTTCTGGATCGCAGAAATAAGTTCCTAACGTGTTCATATCTATATTTTAACTTTACCAAACAGTTAACATTAATATTGTTTTGGTTTATTTTTAGTGGCGACATGTCGAATTACTGTAATTTACAGTTGTCAGACTGCTTGCTGTACAGTAAAGGCACCGTTGCTTGTGTGTCGGCCGAAAAATTTACATCCATATGTAATGCCGATAACACTTACTGGCCGTACGAAATACACCAATGTAATATCACGTTTGGTTTCTGGGGACACAAAGCAGAAGAAGTGAATTTTAGAATAAACAAAGACGGAGTATGTAGTAAATAACTTAAACATATTCAGACATGACACAAGTTTTGTTGCAAGATAATTTTGCCGTGTAACATACAACAGATATTTTTATCTTGATCAAATTATACTGTGACAAAGTAAAAGTTGTGCGGTGTCCAAATATTAAAGTTATTCACTCTCTCTCTCTCTCTGTATGAGTGCGCGCGCACGTAATTATAAAAAAAATATATGTATATTTAATATATATTCAATTCATGCATTATATAAAATATGTCATATAAAACCACAGTCATTGACTTTTGCGACAAAAATTATCTGCAATATTTTTAAAAAAGATCTGCATTGTAGAATTAATGTAATTAGAGTTTCTTACTTGATATATTCGTTATATGATTGTTCTGAAATTGAAGTTTTGTTGTTTACAGATTGACATGACCAATTTTAACAATGATACACAATGGGACTTTAAGTTTGTACACTCGGTGAGCGAAATTAAACAACTTAAATGTTGTCCGAACAAATCTTATCCTACGATCACTTACAATTTCCTTTTAACACGGCATTACGACATAAACCACATATCTCACGTTATACCGACGATTGGTGAATACACACATTCATACGTATACTTTAATTTGTTCGCGTAACAAATCAAACGACGTTTTTGATATTTGACGTTTTTATAGTTTTGATGTTGTTCACTATACTAGTGCTGTGGTTAGATCCGAACTCGATTGAACGAATGTTGGTAGCAAGTGTGAATTTTATTGGCCATTTAATTTGGATATTTCATTTGTTCTGGAACTTGCCATTCAACGGCACTAATCCTCCTAACTTAAGTAAGTAACGATGCGTAAAAGAATGCGCAATGAGTAAAAAAACAAAAATATCACGAAATAATAATATTCTTAAATGTGATTTAAATCTCGTAATTAATTATATTTTTGTATTATTTTATTCCGCAGTACTATACTACGGCGAATCTATGGCGTTGGCTACTTACGCGATAATTTTGACGGCGTTGTTACGAAAATTGCAAGATACAAACACAAAAATGCCGAATTGGATCTCATCCACGACGTCGTTCGTCTTGAGCAACAAAGCTGGTCGTTTTCTGATCTCGAATGACAAAGATTTCGAAATGACGGATGAAGATGCAACGAATGAAGGGATCTCGGAACTTCCAAAATCCAAAGAGATGAAAATAAAAGAATTGTCTTGGAGACATTTCGCCTCTATTGTCAGCTGGCTGTCTCTCTTTTGCGTAGTGTTTGTTTACATAATCATTTTTATCATTTTCACGCCTGTACGATTTAATTTATAGCAAAGAAATGCAAAGCAGAAGATATTGCAGAAACATAATAAAAATATTTCAATATTGCGACATTTCTAAGGAAAATATCTACTAAATAAGGGAAAATCACATTTTCTTGCAATTTTATGTGAAAATTTGTATATATATTGATAAATTTTATATAAAACATGAAAATACATAAAACTGAAAAAATTACGTCTTTTGCAATTAAATATAGTTCTTACAAAGTTTAATTATCAAATTACTTAGATTTAGACGTCTTCGACATTTGTAGGTGACGTCAGAGAAGCAAAAATGATCAAAAGTAAGATGTAAAAATATACATTTTGTTTAAATATTAAAACTATGTAGAAATATACACGTTACACGTTTAGAAAAAAAAAAAAAAAAAAAAAGAAAGAAATCGAAATCTTAGCAAATTACTAACATACAGGTGTGAATGATGATGAAAAAGGAGCCGTGGAGTCCCCAAAACGTAACAATACAATATAATACAATATTATACAATATAATATATATAAATAGTTACATACACAATCCTACCTACCTACCTACCTATCTTTCACATATCTTAAACGTTACTAGCGTTATTAGGATTAAGGCTGCATAACAGCCTTGATCCTAATTTGACATTTCTTCCTACTTATTCGTTTTACCATATTTTCTACCTACTCGGCCTAATATATTTTCTACAAGCGCTTGTAGATACGCATCCCTACCTAATTACCTACCTACTTTGAAAAGTTTTCAAATCTATCAAATATTTTACGCGAGGGACAGTTGTTTTAAAATTAAAAAGTATTATTTTTAATTTATTTTATCTTTTGCGACCGAGTTTTGATATTTTATGATTTAAAGAGAGTATATACCCACCCGATAAAAGCGTACCATATGTAAATAAATGATAGAATAAAAGAAAAGAAAAAATATAT